>NW_019385698.1:139615-164506 GCF_000671375.1 Centruroides sculpturatus | reverse complement strand
CCAGCTGTTGTCAAGGTCATCCAGCTGTGTAAACAATGACTCATTGCTGTCAAATTTCGCAGAAAGGGCATAAATAAACGACTCATTGCTGTCAAATTTCGCAGAAAATGGCATAAATAAACGATATAATCGTATTTTCTGATGGCAGTAATGTCATATTTTTATTTAAAAACTAGCAGGTAGGCCCGGCGTTGCAAATAAATTGAACCAAAGTTTGCCGGTTCAATTTATTTGCGATATGTGTANATCGTATTTTCTGATGGCAGTAATGTCATATTTTTATTTAAAAACTAGCAGGTAGGCCCGGCGTTGCAAATAAATTGAACCAAAGTTTGCCGGTTCAATTTATTTGCGATATGTGTAGGGCATAGACAACTTGCTATTAAGCATATTTCATTACTATTATCAGACTCAATATTTAGACTATATTGAGGAGACAATGGAAAATAAAGTTTGGAGCTTTTGCTTCAAAATTAACGCAATTATTTTGTATTTTTCAGTTTTAAATATCTTTTATGTTTAATTACATTAATATCATGAATTGGAAAGTCGCAAAGGAGTTTTAATAGTGAATTCCAATTTATAAATTGTCAATAACAAATTTATATACCTGTCTATCTTGCCCCATTATTGTTGCCGAAGTTGTCCCTATACCAGGGGCAACTTCGGCAACTGCTATCTTTTTATAAAGTTATTATTCTTATGATTATTTTTATTTCCAAACTGATTTTAACCAGTTCTATAGTAAGGTAACATTCTACTAGACAATAAACAAAGCTTTTTTTCAGTTTACAGCAATATTTGTTACACTAAAATTAAATTATTCTTAACGTGCCGAAGTTGCCCCGTCCTCCCCTATTAACATTTTCTAAAAAATATGTCGAATTTTAAAATGAAATATTTTAATTTTATTCGTGCTGCACAGGCTAATATCAGCTTGGCTTCTCAGAATTCCGCGACACAGGAGCTGAGATTTGGGGTCTCGCGCTACTTGAATGTTTTTAAATATTAATTTTTTAAAAATTACATATTAAAGTTTTATAAAAAAAAATCTCATTTTGTAAGAACAAATCTTTTATATTTGTTTTAGATAGGGATCTCGAGAATTTTTGACGTGGTATTTAAAATTATAGTTAAGTCACTGTATAATACAGTATTTATTGTAGTAAATGAACCCTGTTTACATTTCATTTTATTATATAACACTATTTGATTTAGCTTTAATTTATAATAGTTTATATTTTAAGTAATATTTACGTGCCATATTTTTCACATAATAAATTTTATTCGTCAATTTAAAATACAGTGGAACCTCTATATTCGTTATTAATGTGTTCCTAAGGACCTAACGAATATGGAATATAGAAACAATTTTTCTCATAATAAATAACTGATATTCAACTAATCCGTTTCCATCCTGAAAAAAAGTACAAGAATAAAAATGATGTTGTTTGTTAGACTTTACTGTACTAAATAAATACAGTAATGATAGTGGTAGAAGGGGAAGAACAGTATTATTAATATACTATATTAATAAGTCTTCTAAACAATAATACTATATCAATTAAAACATTAGGCAAATCCAATTATGATCATAGGGTCTGTTTTGCCGATGATTCAGTAGCGCACTATTTAATAAAGAACTTGTCCAATGTTGTGTTTTTTTTTTTTTTTTTTTGTCTGCTTTTTAAAACTTTTCTGAAGTAGGCAATTACATTNTATAACTTAATTTAAGCATTGGTTGTCATATGCTTTCATTTGTTACGCTGATAGCATCACTGACTATTCTGTTACATACATGCAGAGAAATATAAATGGGATGAGATAACATCAGTCTGCAATGGCATAGCCAGCAATTAAGTTTGTGTGGGCTAAAAAAAATAAACTAAAATTACAGTAGTATTATTTTATAGGCCTATATATATTTTTTATTAATACAAATGTCAAAACGACAAAAACTTCGAGATTGACAACTTCGAAATGGCAAGAAACGTGCATCAGAATTTCGTAGAAAAGAAAATTCAACTTTAAATTTCAATTAAAATTATTATTATTTTCGGTGGAAAGTAGTCCATTTCATAAAATACTATTTTTGATGTTGATTTATTACAGAAGATCAATAATTTATCGTAGAGAAAACTAACACTTTTACGACAGATTAAAATTTATATATATATATATTTCGTTATTCGATGATTTAAATGTGGAAATTTCCTTCTTAAATGACCAAATGGTTTATTTGATGAAAATAGAATTAACAAGAAAAATAAGAGCAATGATTAATTAATTAATTAATTAAGCAGCGAGGAGGATTTAAAAATTTGAGAGAAAAAAAAAGAATTTTCTCTTCATATTACTTATTTTTCATATTATTTTGCATGAAATTAGTCATTGTTAATGTTATCGTAGAGGAAAAGAAAATATAAGCCTATATACCGTAAACATACGCAGTCTAGTTTCGTCATGAATATTTCTACTATTCGTGATAAAAAGACAAAGAAAAACGTGACGTTATTAATGTCTCCCCCACTCCGGGTCTAACCTTTGTAACGAAACAGTTTTATTCTAAAAATGAATTAATGTTCTTATCAAATATAGGCCTATATATATTAAATCATAAACTCAATAGTGATTTACAAAATAAATAAATTTTATTACTATTGCTACTTAAAAAAATTATTTTAATACGATTTTGTGAAGTAGGTTTACGTGACTTTCCAATGGAATTTTCAATTCGTTTATGACTAAGGTTTGTTTTTCTTTTTAAATGGTAGAAAGAAATGTATAGAAAGTTAAATTATCGAAATAAAATATCAAATAAATTTTTCATTATAGACAAGCATTTATTATATTTATTGACCGAACAAGGAGAAACATCAAATAATATAACTTAACAAATTGGCATTGTTTCGCGTTACAATAAATTGAATATTTGATAATTGTTCAAGAAAATCAAAATGTTAATTTAATAAATAAATAAATAAATAAGATCCGAATAAATTAAACAATGATTCAAATTATATTAATTAATTGATAATAGATAATGTTAAATTAAACAAACTATAACTTATACATAAAATGAAACGTGATATTTACTTAAATTGCAATGTTGTTCACTGAATTTACGTCGAAATTTTATTAATTGTAAGATAAATCCTATGAAAAAATGCATTATAATTTCCCCAAATGTAAATGTAACATGATTCCTCTTTTACCTCTTAGAAAAAACTAAGATTATATGAAAAAAAAAGATTTTATCAGATAAAATATTTTTCGTTACTGTAATTTAGTAACTTCAAATCTCGTCTTAGTGTAATTTCCTTTAACCTCGAATATGTAAATATTCTTAATCTGTGATACAATCGCAATTCTTAAAATATATTAGCACATTTAATTATGATGATATATTATTTTATTGTCTTCTTTGTTACTCGAAAGCAATAATATCCCGTGTAAAATATAATTACCTATACTCAGAACGAGCAGCTAGCGAAATGGCCATCAAATTCTTCATATTTTACTCGTTATTAGTAACTAACTGCGAATAATTGAATAGTTTAATTTGATACGTGCATGAATTTAAATGAATAATTTCCTTGAACATTTCCTTGATACATTGCACATAATTGAAAGCTAGATTGTTAAATTAATTTTAAAAATCATTTTAAATTAAGTTAACTATAATGCATTTATAGCATAACACTAAACAAATTCTTGTAAAAAAAACACAAAAAAAAACTAAAAATTTTATTTTTATTGTAAGAAGAAAATGATTTTCATAGTAAAGGCAAAATTGCGCGGTCTTTCATAAGAAAGCTCACGAAAAACTAAAAATTTTATTTTTATTGGAAGAAGAAAATGATTTTCATAGTAAAGGCAAAATTGCGCGGTCTTTCATAAGAAAGCTCAAGGATAAATAGAGATAAAATCTATCATAATTTACCATTCTCACTCCGACATAAGTTTTAGTTCCAGGTTGTAATACCACACCCCCACCTTGCAGGGTAGGATAGGTTCCTTTCGGGTGTACTAATAATCGTGCACCAAATTCGGGAGACACTAAGTCCAAATAATCTTCGCGCTCTATATTTAATGTCAATCTCAATCCTAAAATTATACAAACTTAATATTTCTCATCTAAATCTGTACAGAAATGTAAATAAAGTCAAACTTACCTAAAGAAAGTCCCGTCTTTTTAACTTTTCGTAAAGGTTCTTTATCGACTACGATGGTATGGCACAAACCATAACGGGGCGAAGGATATTGATCCAATAAAACTATCGTCGAACTACGAATATTATTCAATTATTAAAAAGGTATAATCTTAATAAATGTAAAATTAATTTTAACTTACCTGTCATTAAAGCAATTTCTTGCATTATAAGTGCATTGAGTGATCAAATCCTGCGCTTGATGTCCGCATTTCATCAAGCTATCTTTAGTCGCAATAACGCTCATCCATACGTCACTTAAGTCCATGGTTTTACTCTTTTTTAAAAATTCGTTTTCCGATCTGAAACATATTCCTCGCTCTTCGATTTCGTCGTCGTCGTCGTATTTATCCGGGTTATAAAATTCGGATACGGACTGGTGAGTTTCCAAAAGATGTTCTCGAATAGAACTCTTTTTTAATGGATTGAGATTGCAAACAGTTAATGCGGGAAAATCAATATGATCGGCATGAATTTCTTCAGTAATAGTCATTCGCGGATAAGATAAATAAGTCAGTATCAAGTAAACACTGTGAAATCCGCATCCCGCTATAGCAAATAAAAATACAACCGACCACATCAATCTCCTAGCGTTATCTTGGGAACTGGCTATCCTCTGCACTCCATGAGCCGACGATCTGTAAGCAAAAGATCGACACAAACCACACAAAGAACTATTTTGACTTTGCGCTTCTAAATTCAATTTTCTCATAGAGGACGAAAGGACCGTGTGATCGCAAACTGACGTAAACGACGGCTGACATCTAAATGATGCTTTCTGGATATTCTTAGAAACTGCGTCATAAACATTCAATTCAGTTAATCATCAAATGAAATTTTCATCTTTTCAATTTTATCATTTACAACTAATACATTTAAATTTCAAAACAATTTATATTAATTATTATTTATTACATTTTATTACGACAAAATTAGAAATCTCTCGTAAAAAACTATTTAATGAATATAAATTGAGTTTAAACGTTTCAGACTCGGCCAATCTAACGACAAAAGATGTGTGAAAATATGTATATTCTAATTTAATGGAATTTGAATCTATATTGAAATTTTAAATTTTGTTCAAGAGCATCTAAAGCGTAATTTAAAAACAGATTATTGCTCGAGTATTTGACGATTTGTAGGACAATTATTACTTATATACAGCTATTAAAATTACAGTATATAATATATACAGTACTGAATTTTTTTTTAACTTAATAGAATTAAAATATCCTGTAAACGTATATTCTTTACATTATAGAACCGTAAATGGTTAAATTTTCTTTCATGGTATCTTGTAACATAGAAAATATATTTCTTCAATTTTTTCGCATTAACTGTTATATATTTAAATATACAATAATTTACATTAGAAACCGTCAACAATTACATCATAAACTATTAGGTGCATTTAAATTATATGTAAACTTCTAATAACAAATGTAAGACTCGAGAAAAACTGATTTTACAACAGTAATACGATACCTCAAACAATGCTTCATAAAGTACAGATTAAGATTTTTCTAGAATTTTGCCTAAAGTATTTATTATTTCTAAAATAAAAAAGTCATGAATTCGGGCAGTACAAATATTGCCGTCCAGTACCGACCAGTTACTATTCTAAAGGATATAATGATTTTCCGCCCGAATCTTTTTTTTTTTCTTTTCTGGGTCACTATCATTATCTTCCTTTTCTCGGATAAATTCGTCCAACCAAAAGTACACAATTTGGCATTTTTGTTATTTTGTGGTGAAGAGAGAAGTATCCGAACAGCCATTGTCATATGGCAGAAGTAGAAAACTGTCGACGATATATGGCATCCATGTAATATGTGGGTTCATTAGCCAATAGAAATCAGTCATAAAGAATGCCAACCTCTTATTATATAGGGCCACTACTATATAAGACCTGGAATTGAATCTGGGAGGAGAATTCTCAGGAATTTTTCACGTTCGGTCTGTTCCGGATATGTCGGGTTCTTTCTCTCACCCCTCGGCAACTCTATTGTAGGCCTGGACGAACGTTAAAATGGGTACGGAAAAAGGCTTTCTTATTACCCATCAGTAGCGTAGCCAGAAATTTAGCAAGGAGGTGCAACCAAAAAATTCAAGGATATCGAATGTTGTTTGAATAAAACTGCAAAGCGAAAGTACACAAAATTATATGATATATGTTTTATTGAATATAATTGGTTTATAATTTTATATCAACCGAATATAAAGTCGAACTTCCAGCAAGGGTCAATTTATTTTTTGAACAAAAATGCATACAAAATAATTTTCAAACAATGGTCACTCCCTAGCCACTAAAAAATTCAATTTTTAACCTTCCAAACAATGGCAGTGGCCATTATTGGCAGGTTATCAATAGTAATTACACTGACTATAGTAATTACAGTGCATTATTATTTATACCTTATGAAGTGACTACAGTGCGGACTATTAAGGCTGGTATACACGGTAAGGAAATCCTCAAAGGATGTGCTTAACAGACGAAAAAAACTCGGATATAACTGGCTGGATCGAACATAGTAATTTACAAAACTTATTAAAATATCTTCCAACGTATAAAGGATTATTTTTATTTAAAAATGGATAGATAGAAAAAAAAATCACGGTTAATCCTCAAAGGATTTCCTTACCGTGTATACCAGCCTTTAGTCACTATCGACGAGTTACTTGCTTTTCATGTGGTTATTAAGCTTGGCTGTAAACGTAAACAATAATTTTTTTTTTTTAATCAAGGACTAATTATGTGAAACGCTGAGGACAACAATCGCAAAAAAAAGAAAAAAAACTTGTAGGAAAGTCCTCGAATGTGCAGAAAACTAAAAGCATAAATATAAATCGAGTTTATTTTTGTAGACTACGACTCTAAAAGCTGAAAATTTTTGGTACAAAAACAGTACTTTCTTAATGTTATTTGATTTCAGCTAGAAAATCATAGTTTAGTGATGATCTCCAAAAATTGTTTAAAACATGAAGTTGTGAGATGGTAATTTACAAAATTGGTAATATCATTTTTTTTTCTAAATCGTTATTTTAAACATTTTTAACCGGCTCATATTTACAGGGAAAGTGAAACACGTTGGAAAATTAGCAGAGCAATAGCTGACGGATTGCTGCTTTGGTTGTGCATATTGCAATCGATATCGTTAATTAAAACTATAGTAACCATCAGTTAACAAGTGTATCGGTGACATTTCGAAATATTATGAGTACAGTATAAAAGTCACCTATTCATATCTAAATCGAAGCACTTGGCGACTTGTAGTATGTTGCATATCTGGTTAAATCAACCATGAATACAGTATTTGTGAGGATCTCAGAGGAAGTTAAATAAAAAGCCTAAGGAACGACGGCGGGATGGCCGAGTGGTTGAGGTACCCGGGCATATAATCCGGACGGGTCGAAAAAACCCAGGAATAATTCCGAAGTTTCTCCGTCCGGATATGCCGGCCATTATCTTTCGACCGCCCCATTATGGGCCTATTCCAATCTATAATAGGTTTGTTAAAAAAGCTGTCATAATGCCCACAGGGAAGAAATAATTTTTAAAAAAGCCTACAGGACAGAGAGAAACAAAAAATGACAAATAAAAAATTTTCGAATTTTTAAAATAAAATTTGGAATAAATTTAAATGGCTAATTAATAAATGCAATATTTATTTTTATAAATTACTATTTTATTTTATTTTCAATAAATTGATTTATTACAGGATAGATGCGATAATAAATCAAAATATTACATCATTAATTGAAATTTAAAATTGCCAATAGGTGGCTCAGTAATAAATGGCGACCGACAGTAATTCAAACTATTTACTGATGGAAGGTGCTTCTTCTAATGCTCCAGTATGTTTAAACTAATACGCTTATATAATAATATGATTTTCTTAAATTTTTTGAAACGTGAATTATTGTTAATTCATATTCATAGAAAAAATATAAACAGTTTTTGTTATAAACTGAAAAAATGAAATAATTATGAAAATATTGGATTTTGTCCATTTCTTAAAGCGTGGGGCGAAATCGACATTCCTCGCCTTGAAATGGATTATGAACTTTAAGACACGTGCATAAAAATTTTTAATATATTTTATGTTTTATATTTGCTTATAACAGAGACTGATCGTGTGAGATCATTCTGTTAGAGCAGTGTTTTTCAACTTTTTTCTAATAACATCCCTACTTTATGTTTAATAATACTTGCCAGAAGTGTTATGGTGCTACTCGGCACTATTCTGTTTGAAAACCACTGAGCTAATGTGTAGGAGGTGATGCTTGGATACATTTGTCCTCAAAGATATAAATCATTTATACTTGAAAATAAATTCATTAAATAACATAACTATAAAAATTTAATTTTCTTCTTGAAACTAGATTATTGTAAAATTTATCATTTGTACTAATTATAAAGATGATGTTGAATATTGGGTATTTAGTTATCTCACCAAATTACCTTTTTCCTTTTAAATGCAAATACAATGCTAGTGTTTGCAACAAGTAAAGTATGTTTGTAATTCTTCATTTACAGTTACTACTATGATAAAACTTTGCACTTAAAATGTAATTTTAAATTATGGTTGTCTAAATTTTTCTGTTATGAAAATAATAAACTGTGTAAAATTAATTTACTGGTAATTATAATGTCCTTTTCTGATAGCACCCTGGTTATCGTGGTGATAGTTATATTCCTTGATATGATTGCTGCAAATTTATATGCGGAAAGAATGCTGTATCTTTTTTGCATGTTTATTTTAATTTAATTCTTCTAATATTGCCAAATGTTCAAAAGTAGTTCCTGATAAACAGTAAAAATTATCACAATAACAAATCTTTTTCAAATATAAGTTATAGTTTTATATTTTAAAAAGAGAGTTGTATTTAATAAAAAGAAAACTCATAGCCACAAGTTTCTAAAATCCAGAATAATTTAATTCTTAGTGTTTTGGAAATAAATAATTTCTAAATTTTTTAAACTCTAACTTTAAAGTAGACTAATTGACATTGTTGTTTTGCTATACTCTTATAACGAGTCTTAACCAACATATAATAACATCTTAAATAATATATACATATGTATGAGAATTAATTTGTATTTAAAAATAGTAATTGCTATAGTGTAGATTAAATATTAATATTCCTGATCGTAAACTTATATCATCATAATTTTTTTAANTTATACAGATTCCGAAATAAACCGGAAAGGCTTTTCAATATCTCTCCGAATGGTATAGTCATTCAGTATGTTTTCATATATTAATTTTACAAATTCGCAGATTTAATACAGTATAAAATTTTTAAATATTGTTGATATTTAAATGAAATTATATAAATCATTTTATTAAACAGTTTGGCATATATTTTAAATAAACTCTTCATTTAAAAACTAGCAGGTAGGCCCGGCGTTGCAAATAAATTGAACCAAAGTTTGCCGGTTCAATTTATTTGCGATATGTGTAGGGCATAGACAACTTGCTATTAAGCATATTTCATTACTATTTGTTTGAGTTCACTAATTCATTTATATTGCTCTTAACTTGCATTAGGATGTTTTCAATTACAGTATTATCTGTTTGATTTTTTGTAATTAATTTGTGTTTACATTTTCTTTATTTATATATGTCTTTTAACTCGAATTTCGTTGTTATAATAATAAATACATTTTTGGACTTGCATTTCTTTGATTTAATTAATTCATTAATTAATTATATAATTATTTATATAAATCTCCTTAAGGACTTATCCCGAGATATCTCGGGCAAGTTCTATAGCCTTACATAAAACTCGGGCGTTTGGACTCCNTTTGATATAATTAATTCATTAATTAATTATATAATTATTTATATAAATCTCCTTAAGGACTTATCCCGAGATATCTCGGGCAAGTTCTATAGCCTTACATAAAACTCGGGCGTTTGGACCCTCTGAAAAAAATTTTTTTTCAACTTTTGGATGTTTTTTAGGTCTCCAAATTTTTTCAAAAATTTTTACCCGCGCGAAAAAATTTTATCGCGATTTTAATTTACTTTTAATGACACACGATTAACGCTTAATTGTTTTTAATGCGATTTTTTTTTATCAAATTTAATTAATCGTTCTAAAGTTGTAGTGCACGGATTTTACTTCGGTAAAGTTATTTAAAGCTACTTTCTGATATCAAAAACGGCCTCCAATAGTTGTTTAATTTTTTTAATTAATAGATTTTATTATATATAAGTTTAATTAAGTCGGAGGGTCGGAAATCGCAATAAAAATTTTATTTTTTAAAAAATATTTAAAAATATACGGCCAGCTAGTATTCACCCTACTTTAAACCCTTGTCCTCCCGAGACGTCTGAGAATGTCCCGGGAAACCGACACCAGCTGTTGTCAAGGTCATCCAGCTGTGTAAACAATGGCTCATTGCTGTCAAATTTCGCAGAAAGGGGAGACAATGGAAAATAAAGTTTGGAGCTTTTGCTTCAAAATTAACGCAATTATTTTGTATTTTTCAGTTTTAAATATCTTTTATGTTTAATTACATTAATATCATGAATTGGAAAGTCGCAAAGGAGTTTTAATAGTGAATTCCAATTTATAAATTGTCAATAACAAATTTATATACCTGTCTATCTTGCCCCATTATTGTTGCCGAAGTTGTCCCTATACCAGGGGCAACTTCGGCAACTGCTATCTTTTTATAAAGTTATTATTCTTATGATTATTTTTATTTCCAAACTGATTTTAACCAGTTCTATAGTAAGGTAACATTCTACTAGACAATAAACAAAGCTTTTTTTCAGTTTACAGCAATATTTGTTACACTAAAATTAAATTATTCTTAACGTGCCGAAGTTGCCCCGTCCTCCCCTATTAACATTTTCTAAAAAATATGTCGAATTTTAAAATGAAATATTTTAATTTTATTCGTGCTGCACAGGTTAATATCAGCTTGGCTTCTCAGAATTCCGCGACACAGGAGCTGAGATTTGGGGTCTCGCGCTACTTGAATGTTTTTAAATATTAATTTTTTAAAAATTACATATTAAAGTTTTATAAAAAAAAATCTCATTTTGTAAGAACAAATCTTTTATATTTGTTTTAGATAGGGATCTCGAGAATTTTTGACGTGGTATTTAAAATTATAGTTAAGTCACTGTATAATACAGTATTTATTGTAGTAAATGAACCCTGTTTACATTTCATTTTATTATATAACACTATTTGATTTAGCTTTAATTTATAATAGTTTATATTTTAAGTAATATTTACGTGCCATATTTTTCACATAATAAATTTTATTCGTCAATTTAAAATACAGTGGAACCTCTATATTCGTGATTAATGTGTTCCTAAGGACCTAACGAATATGGAATATAGAAACAATTTTTCTCATAATAAATAACTGATATTCAACTGATCCGTTTCCATCCTGAAAAAAAGTACAAGAATAAAAATGATGATGTTTGTAAAACTTTACTGTACTAAATAAATACAGTAAAGATAGTGGTAGAAGGGGAAGAACAGTATTATTAATATACTATATTAATAAGTCTTCTAAACAATAATACTATATCAATTAAAACATTAGGCAAATCCAATTATGATCATAGGGTCTGTTTTGCCGATGATTCAGTAGCACTCTATTTAATAAAGAACTTGTCCAATGTTGTGTTTTTTTTTTTTTTTTTCTGCTTTTTAAAACTTTTCTGAAGTAGGCAATTACATTATCATTGAATGTATTTGTATTTTGGTTGACTATAGCAACATTTGGGTGCCACTTTTGAGCGATCAGAACTTGGTTTCTTGCATTGATTATTTTTCAATAATTCAACAACACTCACGACGACCGCACAAAGCAGACTGATTGACTGCAGCTAGCTGATCGGCGCGGGCGTGCAATTGTAGTGCCACTTCCGGTGTTGGGAATGACGACGAATACAGAAAATACTGACGAATATGGAAAAATAAAAAAAAATCATTAAAATGTAACGAATATAGAGGTTCCACTGTAATTTAAACAGCATGATTTGATCTAAAAATTGGGTTAGGATCAAACGAATCATTTCAATTATATGAATCAATTCGCTTAGATTCCAGTTTGGAAGTTTTACAGATACTTACTCTGTGAAATAGCCTAATTACGTAAAATATTGCGATTGTGGTTTAAAATGATTTATTTAAAAATTAATTTTAATATAAGTTTAAATTAAATAATCGTAAATATCATTAGAATTTTAATCATTAGAACCTCATTAATGATTTCCTCTCTTACAATCTTTCGATTTAGTATATTTTTGAACGTGACTTCTTTCGGACAATCGAAAATTAATTCGTCGCTTTTTTATTTCTGATTTTTTAACCGAATTACTTTTTGGAAAATATTCCTTTCTTTTCTTATAGAGAAATGCCATAACACTAGCCATGTGTTCCAACACTTCTACGATAGTTATTGCGGAAACACCAATGTATAATCCCAGACATCCACCGAGATCGGCAAAGAGTTGAGGCAGCTGAAAATAAAAATTTTCAATAATATAATTGAAATATTTTAAAAAATAAATATTATATTCCTATATCGCTTTCTCGTTAAAGTAAATGTAAATATAATTCGTAGCGAATCCTCGATGATAGATAGAAACTCTCTTAACGTTTGAATGACCTGACCTAGCAACATTNTTAATTTTTGTTTTTTTTGACTTTCCACCCTGTGTGCATTAAGGATTTTTTATTATTCCAGTTGTGGCCAAGCACACAATGGGATGGTCAGGTGGTGAGGAACAGAGTTTGATGCATCTGTGATGGACCACCCACCAAAATATTTGTGTTTTCAAACTGCCAGATTCAATCCTGGGTTCTCCATAGTGGCAGGCTGATGCTTTAACTGCCTCGGCCATCTGGTTGGCTAATATTAAATTTCAAAACAAAGTTTAAAAAATTTGTGAACATTTTATTTACATATCTTTATTAGATAAAAAATCTAAATTTATTGATAGAAAATAAAAAGTATTAACAAAATTATATTTTATTACTCTAAAATAATCAAACTTAAATATTCAGATTTCCTTTTAAAATTTTATTAACAAAAATGTAGAGAACTAGAGACTATTCAGTGTCAGACTTATTGGAGCTCACTGATATATTGAATAATAGTTTCTCTAGTACTTTCATTATTTGTAAATTATTATTTTAATGAAATTAGATCAAAACTTAGTAAACTTGTTTAATTGTTTCGTACGTAATCTAATTAATACATTGCATTTTAAGACAGCTAAACACAAATCTTGTCATAATTTTGTTATATGTTACACTTCTGAACTATACTTGTCTCAAGATTTTTAATTTGAATCTGAATCATAAATAGAATTTTTCATTATTGTTTTAGAAAGATTGAATTGCCAAATGAATTGTGTAAATAAAATTGCATAAAGTAAATAATGATTTTTCTTTGATACTATAAAATAGATGTACATATTATGAATATTATGAAGTTCATTAAAATAATTACAATTCTGATTAAAAAGCTCAAACTTGATTTACATTAATCTTTGAATATTAAGATTGAAGATGCCCAAAAAAATTTCAGATTTAATAAGACATAACTTCTTATGAATGAAGTTTATATGTTCAAGTAAACAAAAAATAATATTTTTCTCTGGCAAAAATATAGTCAAGCTTTTAGCATTATTCTAAATAACATCACTCTTCTAAAACACCAATGAATATTTATGAATGAATGTTCTGTCTTAAATATTAAATAATTTTAATCTTAAATTAAAAGATGCATCAAATTACAGAAGTAACATCACTGAACATTATATGTTTATAACCCTTAATAAAAGCTTTATTTGAAAAATGTTACTGAACGTTTTACCATAGTTTTTCTTAATGAATCTGTCCTCCAAGTTTGTAACAGAAATTTCAAAACATCTGTATAATTCTTGTTTGAGAAGTTCAATTTAGTGCCAATTTCAGAAGCAAACAAATGGTGATAATAGAGAGTTGACTATATTTACTGAAAACAAATATTTTCAACTTCTTAACAGGTCCTCACTAGGTTATATAAACACTTGAAGCTCAAGTTTTAACTACTATCAATATTACCAAAGGTTCAGTGTCCAATAGCAATGGAAAGCTAACATTGCTTAATCAAAGTCAAATCACATGTAAATTTGTTGGATGTTAGTTTCTTAGGCACTTACATACAGTTTGATGTTTGAATATGCAACATAAGTCTTCTGTTGCTATTGGATACCAACTTTTGGTGCTGAGGAAAGTAGTTAAGAGTTGGCTCTTGTACCTAGAATGCAATGAATAGAATTTGAACATTAGTGCAATTTGAAAGAAGACATTAAAACATTTGTTTTCAGTGAATAAGTTTTCTGGATAAAATATTTTTTAAATTTACATTATTTCAGTTATTTATTTCTGTTATGAGATTTGTGTGTTTTGGTTTGTTAGAAAAATTCAAATTATTCTTACATAATATTTTGTTTCATAGTATTATATATTAAGTACAATAAATTTATGAAATTTCAAAAATATATAAATATTAATTATATAAATGACTAATATTTATATTATTTCATAACATACATTTTTAATTTCAAAATTTTAATGGATGAATTCAACTAAGAAAAACAAATTATAGAATATAAGATGATAAATATGACATTTTCTGTTTAGTAATATTTACAGTATATTAGTAAATAAAAATATATATAGTGCTTAAATGTCAAATATGTTGCAATGATATTTTTTGTAGCTGATAAATGTGTATTTATTTACAAGAAAAAATTGATAATTGTCAAAAACTATCATTATGCAGAAATGAAATTAATAATAATTGTGATATTGATGTAGAATTTACACAATGAGTTCTTATTTCATATAAAACAATAAAACTTGTACATGCTATACAGTTTGTTTGATTTGGCTACTCAAGTGCCAATTGTAAATTTTATATCAATTATATTGCATTTGGTCTAGTGTATTCTACTAATATTTATATCATGTTTATATCACATCTGCAGTTTTAAATTACAATTTTAAGATTAAAAATTAACAGAATGATGTATGTAAGACAATGCTAAAGTTTAGACAAGAAACAAAAAAATGATATAACTCAAAATCTCAAAAACAAATTTTTGTTTGAATTCAAATTATAATTTTATAAGATAAAATTGATCCTGAAAATTTTATTCTCTGATTAGGATTATTATTATCATGGTCATTATTTATCCTTATATTTATTTATATTTTTTGATATTACTTATTTTTTATTTAAATATATGTTACATATTATTATTTAACATTTTAATTAAAATTTGCTTACTAAAGAAATTTTTTCATTGTTTTAGGCTGAAAAAGTACGATACAGATTTTCACCTGAAGAATACAGAGCCATACAAGAATGCAACAGAGAGAGTTTCTATTATAGAAGTATTTTGTTCATTTATATTTTAATAATAATATAAAAATGATATTAATTACACTTTCTGTATAATAGAAACATAATGTTTTATATATTCAGGTTTACCTCTTGCTGCAACAGCTATGTTTGCAGTTCAATTAGCAGTTAAACAAGGTAACTAAATATTATAAAAAAAACTTTTTTTTATTAATGTATTGTTAAGTCGTATTGACATAACAATTCCATGGCAGAGTCAACTTTTTATTGTAGGCTACTCATCCGCCATCCAATGCAAAAAGTTAAAATAGTCTTCTAGTGGTGGCACAATGATAAAATTAATAAATACAGTGAAAACTGCTTAGGTGACCACCGGCATTCGATGGGTACCTGTCAAAACGGGCAAAACTTCCTGGCACCGAATAGTTTATCCATAGAGTCTTTGTATAAGTTATCTGTATTAAACGACCACCTGTGTAACGCGACCGTGGGCATCGATTTTTGGTCTGAAACAACATACAACAACTGTATTAAGCGATCACTTCCGTGAATATATCTGGTCTAAACTATTGTTCAACAACGTTTCCCTCCTCCTAAAATAAGGAATTAGTCTAAACTCTCCTTCGAACCCATCTTGGGCACTTTTCCCCACCCTTGAAATTAGGTAGAATTAGTCTAGCAACAAAGGAAATTCATTTCAGTTTGTTCGAAATTGTCCAAAAAACGAAAGAAATGCAAAGTGCTGTCGTTAGGAGATCGTATTAAAGTTATCACAACAGCAATTAGCAGCGAAGTTTAACTGTGGGGAAAACGAAATTTATTTTACCGTAGACCTACAGTATTTTCCTTGGGGTATAAAATATTGTACACGATACAATTAATCGGATGATCTCGTTATTTGATAAAATTTATTTTTATTTATTTATTTATTTTGAAGCTTATATACAGTATATATGCGATAAATAGTTTCTGTACCAACCGACCTTAATTCCACAATATTTTTAGAAAAATAATGTCCAAGTAATTTTTGCATGCAAAATATTCAAAAAACAATAAATGCATTAATACAAAAATCAGTTTTACAGGCAACCTTCCTTTTTCGATTTTGCGATGACAATTGTGGAATGTAATGAAATTGTATAATGAGAAAAAATAATAAAATTGTTTTATTATTAATTAATAATTTTTCTTATTGTACTTAAGAAAATATTAAATATTAAAAAATACAGTATTTTTAAAGTTAAAATAATATTAAACTAACGAATACCAAAACCAAAGTGATGTAGAGATACGACGCACTTGTATATCGATGACATAATACACGTAACTGAGTAGTGAATGAAAACAACCAAGTCAAATTAATTAAGTCGGAAAAAAGAAAGTGTGCATTATAATTGAGAAAATGCGACTATTGTATTAATCTTTAAAATAATGGTATTAAATCTGTCTTATAAAATCACGACTACTCCTGTAAATCGAGTTATCCGATAAGAATAAAATACAATACCAATATAACCCTATCATTGAAAAAATTCGCTTATTTTTGCTCACCTCAAGTTTTGCTTAGTAGAAATGGCTAAAAAGTGCACAAAATATGTATGGAAATACGGTATTACAGCACCACCTGTATTGGACGACCACCTGTCTAAAAGACCACTTTTTTTGAAGGAACCGTGGGTGGTTGCCATAGACAAGTTTTACTGTACATTTAAAAAATTGCCAGGACAAATTTAGATTTACAAAAAATATATTTCTTGGTAGACTATACATATACAATGAAAGGTCGACTTCACCGTGGAATTGTTATTACAGCACATTAAAGGACCGAATGAAATAGACTCATTCAGTGTGTATAGTCTACCAAGAAATATATTTTTTTGTAAAAAATATGTGGTTTCTTTTTTGTCTCTTTGAGAATTTATGTAATGTTACCATCCTCTACATATTTTATTCTCAAAATTTTCATCTGACAAGCAAATATGTGAATAAATGCTAATGTTCATTTATATTTCATATTTATTAAAAAAAATTGATTTTAATGTTTTCATTTTTGATGATGGTATTTGACTTCATAATTGTGACCAAAATTTAAGTGGCTTTGTGAAACAAGCTCTCAAATATCAATGTTTTTGAAGTTTATAGAAGATGGTATTATATAGATTATACAGTTTGAAAAAATACTTTAGTATTTTTTACATTTAACATCATTCATTAAGGAACAAAAATAAAAATAAATTGAATTCTATAAACCATAATATGCATTTGATCAAATATGAATATTAATGTGAGAAGCTAGAAGTTGGAGGTTATTACTCGGAACCCTTTTGTTGCAGCGTCAGATCAGTGAGGCCCGCTCATCTGTCACTGGATGGCTATATGCATTTGAATTAAAGATGAGGGCTTAATTGCTAGTGGGAAAGCCGTGAGTTCGTCAATAGGGTGCCAATTTCCAAATAAATTCAATCAACATCAAATAAACAAATAACAAAAGTTTAATGAGCTACATAAAGCAATGGATAAATACAACTGTCATAAGCATAGTTAGGCTATTGACCTAGATTTATATCTAGGTCAATAGCCTAACTATGTCACCTCTAAATACCAAGAGAAAGAATTTATATGAAGACGAGTATAATACTGAAGGCTGATTGTGCATTGTCTTTGGATCTAGTCTGCTCATGGAGGTTGCCTTTAGAATGGAGATGGATGAGGGCTTGGCCTACTCTTCTAGGCAAGTGTCCGTCCTGAGACAGGTGTGTAATTTCTTATATTCTGTAATTCCCACCAGTTGGGGTTTAGGATTTCTATCATCTGATGGGATATTTGTCCTGATGTAAGTGGACAGATGTTTGCCAGAAATGTGCAATAACATCTTGTCATGGGAAGTCGGGAGTCAAAAAAGAAAGGTTTATTTCTCCTTTCTCCTCTTTTCCCACAAAATTACACAAATGTGTCTTTTTTAATGACCAAAAATAAATACTTTAATTTTGAATTATTAAATAAAATTATTCCCTTTCTCCAGCATCTTACATTAATTTATTCTAAGCATTAATAAAAAGATGACTATTATTACGTTTACAATTTGCATGTATTTACTGTTTTTTTTTTTTTTTTAAATTTGGTTCAAATTAAACTTTTGTGGAGATTTACAAAATAATACAGATAACAAGAGAATATTTTCTTAAGTTTATTTTTTCTCGTTCATTGTGTAATTCATATTTATGTGGAGCTGTGTTTTTTAAAATGCAATTAAAAATTTAAATAATATAAATTTTTTATTAATATATTTTAAAAGAGAAGAAGTGTATAAATATTTTTGTTTACAAATTATTATAATGAGAACTTCATTTTTAATTTTTATGAATTCTTAATATATTGAAAGCTTCATAAAATGAATGATTTGATATAAATTATTATATTTTACTAAATTATCATTTACTTTTTGAAGAATATCAAGAAATATATATATATATATAACTGAAAAGTAATAAATTATTTCCATGCTTAAACTTCAGAATGTTATATACTGAGTTTATACTGTACATAGTTTATGTAAATAATAAAGTCAAAATGACAATATTGATGTGTTAATAAATGCTGATGCATAAATATACATATTCTACATTTTTTCAATTTCAAATTTAGAAAAAATAAATTTATTTTCAGATAAAATTAACATTAATTTCAAGCAAAGATAATAATTTGCTTAAAATTAGTTATGCAATAAATTAGGCAGTTAGTTAACTTTTAGGTTGGATTGTGATTGAATTAATTCTATATTAAATTGTTATAAATAAATTGTGCAATTATCAGATAAACATTAACTGTAGCATCCCAAAATAAAGAACTTAAAAAATTAACATTTTTCAAGTTTTGATTACAATAAAGCCTAATTCCCAGGAATGGCATTGTCTGTTTTCATGGCTGCAGGAAAATATTTGTACATGGTTTGTCAAACATATTTGACTTTTTCTGAAAATGAATTTAATTTACTGGAAACAAATTTCTGAATTTGAAAGTGAAAAGGTCTGGACCTAAATATTTATACTGGTTGGATGAAGAATAGGTCTTTTATTATTAATTGTAATTAATTAAAATTTTTTTATAATAATTGATATTTTTAAATAGATAATCCACAGCTGTATTCAGAAATATCAGAAATTAGTATAAAAGTTATTTTATTAAAAGAAAATATGAATCATTTTTTCAGTTTCTGAGAGAAAATTTAATAATATAATTTAAATTCTTAACAGGCATATTGTCTTCTCATCCAAGATGGGGTTCAACATTTAAATTAATGGGTATGTAATTTTTAACTATTGATTGAGATATTTGAAATGATTTTAACATTCAACCTCAAAATAACAATAAACAGGGTTTTCAGGATAGAAAAACATGCTCATATTTTACAAAAATAAATTATAAAAGAAATACACAAAGAAGCAGAACATTCTGGTAGCTTCAAAAAAAATAATAAAAAATGAATAACATTCCATTAAAAAAACAAACAGATGACAACACTTTTGTATTGAAAGCTGAGTAGATGACTGTCCACAACAAATTATATATTATGTTGATTTTTTTAATTACTATTGCATGTTGTTTGTATGAAGAAGTTATGACTATAAGCAAAGTTTGAATAAAAGATATTGAAATATCAGAAAAACAATAATTAAATATAGTTAAAAGATAATTTTTTCCATACTATATATATATACAGTAGAGCCCCTATATCACGGGTTCCCAACCTATGGGTCGCGACGGGTTTTCTGTGGGGTCACCAACTTATGCAGTAAACTAAAACAAAATTTTCACTGTAATGCAATATTTATTTTTAATGGTGTCTTAAAGTTTGAATAATTTCATATATTTTTAAAAAATTAAAATAAGTGTAATCTGGGTATGCTATTCTGTCACAGTTGGTTGAAACATGTGTTGAGAGTTTTGAGAGGAATAAATTAAATGTTGAGAATGACATGAGGTTGGCGTTAACAAAATCTCACCCGCGAATATTGAGGCTGGTTAATAATACATGCAATTTCAACCATCTCATTAAATTAATTATTAAACATAATTTAAAATAAAATTATACTAAAAAACTAATTTCATTGTTTTTTTAATTACCTTATTAAAAATACCTTTTTCAATTGTATCAGGGTCGCGGGTCACTTGGCTTTTATAAAAAGGGGGGTCGCCACCCGAAAAAGGTTGGGAACCGTTGCCCTATATGATGGCAAAAAAATTGACGACTGTAAAAATTGGCGACTGTATTCGTATAAACACACTAAAAGAGACTTGCATAATTCGGTAAAACATCATCGCCGACTCATGTCGCGACAGGATTGGTCAAATCTAGACCAATAGAGGATATTGCACAAACCATTGAGTTTAAACGAGCAGCGGACCTACTAAAAACCATTTGTTATTTAATGTTCATAAAAATTATATTTATATTAGTGATGTCTCCAAAGTTCAGCAAAGTTTTCGCTAAAAAATAATTTATTGGGAAGCACGCGAGCGCCATTCGATGTGCCGCTCCGCGACGAAAACAAGCTTAAGCAATGGTGTCCTTGAACGATGCACACTCGGTAAATAATCCTACAATTTTTTGTTTATAGCATAGTTTATATGGATTATTTCCAAAAATTATATGTATTTTGGAAATGTTGGGTCGAATTAGTCTAGAATCGATTAATTTTATGGAAGAAAACCTTTCAAACAGCCATAGTCTGTAAACTGCATACGTGCTGGGCTGTGATTGGCTCATGTATTTAATGACTCATAGAAAAAGAATTTCATAAAAACTGGAACGTATCTACCATGTTCTAGGGGGTCGACTGTATATAAACATTATTCAGATATAATTCAGTTATATAATTATAGTCACACAATTATAAGTACATTTGATTTTAGTTTGTAACATTATGAAGTACATACCATATTTTAATGTCTGTAAGATATGCTTTCATTTCAGCACAAAATATTTAGTGTATTTAAGTCATTATTGCACTATTATTGTTACTATTACTATTACCACAATTTTGATACTCAGTCGCAAAATATTTTTTACCGTATTCTCATTGAGGAAGAGCATTAGTGAAGCCTCTTCTATATGACTTACAGAATTGTGTTCATTCTCAAAATCTGTTCAATTGATTTTGATAAAAATTTGCCATTTGCCATTAATTGCAGTGAGTTATTCAAAAATGGGTAGAATTTTACTTATGTATTCCCTATGGTGGCAGTTCCAGAATCTTGACAAAATGAGTGTTTTGATAGTTAACATAGATGATGTTGCCTTGCATATACTTGAATTGTTATGTTGTATGGTTTCTATATTATGGCCAAACCATTTTATGTCTTAGGTAGGTGTATTTTAAGTATGATGATATAAAGAGTTGTAGCATGTTTTTTGAGTTTCTCTTCATTATGATTTGTTTTTGAGGTTTTTTTTTATTTCTTTGGCATGGAGGTTTTAGAAAATGATCCACAATTTTCTTGGCAAAAGTGCACTTGGGATTTTTTCCATATTTTAGATTTGAATTTTCCTGAACTCAATGTCAATAAGAGAATTTCATCCAATCTTAACTTTGCCATTTTAAGTTTACATTTCTCACAAATTGCAACCTGCAGATGCAATTTGTGAGAAATGTAAAGGTCAATGTAAATTATTTTTTCAGATGATTATGATTCTTTTGCTTTTTGATGTCATAAAAGAAAAACAAACAGTTTGGCATTAAAAGGTACATTTTAAGGCAAATTTGAATATTTCTTGTGGTGAGACAAACAAAAGAATAGTACCCCATCTAATTTGCATAGAATGTATTTTGAGTGAAATGTGTTTTGGCTGTGGGTGTGAGTTGTCGAACAGCTGTGGACTGAGTAATTTCATACAACATGTAATGATGGTTTCCTTGTCTAATTTGACCCAAATGAAAATTGGTGAACCTGGAAAGGTCATCAAGACCATTGTGAGCAAAAAGGAAGAACAAAAAAGGTGGTTGTTGAAGGGCACCTGGTGGGTTGTTGGTGGAGTTTGCCATGATGATAATTCCAATTTTGTGTGTAAGGTAAATGACAAGTTTGAAGTCAGTCTGAACTGGGTTATTAGCAAGTTTGTAATTTCAGGAAGTGTAGTGTACACGGACAAATGGAAAAGTTACAATCACATTGACAATTTAGAAGGAGTCAAAATAACTTATGGCACTGTGAAACATGCTAAAAATTTTGTTTATTCAGTTACAGGAGTTCAAATGCAAAAAATTGAACATTTATGGAATTGTCTGAAAAACCACAAGAATTTGCCTATGCATTTTACAAAAGAATTGTCTGAATCATATTTATATGCTTTTATGTAAAAGAAGCTTCTGAGATGAGAAAAATTAAAACCAGGAGAATGTTTCAAGTTGTTTGTCCAGCATATGAGTAAGATGTCTCCAGGAGTGGGACATGTTCCAGTTTGGAGAGAGCCAGAAACTATACCCTCTGTGCCTGAATAACCCTCAAGAAATCCATAAATAGTAAGAGGAAGCTTGTTGACAAGTGTTTTAAGAAGATGAAAAAATTTCCTATGAAGGAAAAAACTCAAGATACAAAAGAATCAGCCGAAACCTTTTGTCCAATACTAAGTGGAAGAAAAGAAAGAAAATAAATTAGAAATATTTTAAAGGTGAGTAAAGTTTGTTTTCTTTTAATGCCAGTATAGTATTGTTAGCAGAACCAGCTGCCATCTTGTTTTTAGACGTCATGTTCACAAACAAGGTGGTGATTGGAAATGTGCTACCATAGGGAATACCTAAGTAAAATTTTACCCAAAAATGTAATGATAGTCCATTTAAATGTAAAAAATAGGAGTTTACAAATTTGTTTTTAATATACAGAGGTATTAAAATCATAATATCTGTGCTCTCTTATGTGAAAGAGTGTGCCTAATGGAATTTAGACCTAAGGGTCAAAAATAAAAAGAGCATTGTATTTGCTTAATGGAAAGTAGGTGCAAAAACTGAAGAAAACACAAGAACAAAGCAATTGATTCAAGAGCCTCTCCATGTCAGCAATTACAAGGATCATCTCCATATCCAACCAGTGCAAGGATCACATCTCTCGTGACTGGCAGTTACAAGGCTAACTTCTTTTGTGGCAGCAAGTGCAAAGTTTACCTGTTTGCATTCATTAGGTACAAGGATTGCTTCTTTTGTGCCTAACGAGTTCAGGGTTTGTTTCTTTCTACTGTATCTGGCTCCACCTCAATTCTATCACGATATGACAAAGTCACATGATGTCCTACTAAAAAGTGTAAAGTACAATGCACACTTTTATTTACCAGGGAAAAAGAGGAATTTAAAAATCATTTACAATTAAAATTTTCATTAAAATACTTCAACATATATATTCAAGAGCTCTTAGTTATAGTTAATAATTGTTTAATTAAACAATAACATTCAAGAGTTAGACTAGGTAGAGGTTACCTGTAGCCTACTGAAGGCTTTTTGGGGAATTCATCAACTTGTACGAGGTCACAATTTATGCTGTAAAATATATGTTTACATTTTACATAAAATTAATTTCTCATTTTTAAATTAAAGTTTGATATTTTTATAGGTGCAGGTTTTGTGGGTTGGTTTTTAGGAAAATTATCTTACAGAGAAAAATGTGCTGAAAAGTTAATGCAGTTACCAAATAGTCAAATAGGAGAATCTTTGCGTCGACGAAAGCTTGGAGAAGAATCGTAAGTATAACAACATTAAAGGAAAAAGTTTTAAAACAATTATATATATATATATGCAAGAATTTTTCATAAGTCAATAACTGTTTTCAATAATTTATTTTAGAGAATAGTTAAAATAAATATACATTAATGAGAATATTTTAGTGTATTTCATATGTAAAAACTACAAAAAATCATCTGGGGATTAGTAAATAATTTTTATAAATTTACTAGCTGCATGGACCCGCTTTGCTGGGTTTTTATTTGTATGTAATATAGTTTTTTATATATATATAAAAGACTGTTTTTCTAAATAATCTAGAATCTAGCTGCAAGGACCCGCTTTGCTGGGCAAAAAGTAACGATAGTGAAAATTAAGATAATTACATTATAGCCAATCTTACCCGTTTTCACAGAATGCAAGAATTAGGTCCCCTGTTTCCAGACTAATTAGAGAATTTTTACGTTTAGTCAAACAAACTATTTTCAATTTGATCAATTTTCTGGAACGTTTACAATCGTTCTATAATCGAACCAATTCGAATACAAATTCGAATTTAAAACGGTTCGAACATTTT
>NW_019385698.1:135576-138526 GCF_000671375.1 Centruroides sculpturatus | reverse complement strand
TTTATATCAGAGTCAGAGGCATAAATAGCAAGGGCCGTGTTGTGTCTTCCATGTTGAAGGTCTGCACGGTGTTTGTGCACTCTGGTTGCTAAGAATTGTTTCATAGATCCAATATAAATGAGGTCCCTGTCACATCTGTTGTCCTTTAGAGGGATGGAGTAAACACCAGGGAGCCTGTTATGGTTGGAAGAGTCCTTTCTGTTGCAGAGGATATCAAAAATTGTGGGACATCTGTACGTTATCTGCATGCAGTGTTTGTTAGCAATTTCAGTGTACAACAATTTAATGTAGGGGTTAAATGTGACAGGGACACAAGTTTCATTGTCCATTCCATTGTCGGTGGTTGTATGAGCAGCAGAGGGGTGCAATGAGTGGTGGTAATGCTCAATCAAACGATGGGTCAGATCAGGTTAGCCGTGGTTTGTAGCAATCCTCTTAATGTGGGTTAATTCAGTGGCCAGAGCTTGAGGGGTAGACGAGTGAGAAAATTACTTCTAATTAATGCATTAAATGCCGCTGTCTTGTAGGAGAATGGGTTGCATGAATCTGCAGGGATGTATATGAAGAGTACTATAGATGAATGGCCATGTTCAAATTAAAAAGCTAAAGAACCTTCTGAACTGGCGGAATTAATAAGCAAACTAAGAAGCACTACCAAATGGAGGCAACAAAACAGAATCATTCTGGTCAGGACTGATAAGTCTATGGCTATGGTTCTGATGAAACATAGCACATTTTGGCAGGGGTGGAGGAAAATCTGGTTGATAAACTACAATCTAGGGTCAAGCGATTTGTTGATTCCAAATTGGTTAAATGCCTAGCATTAGGTAACATAGTTGCAGACTCCCCAGATACACTGAACTGAGGCTCTTTGCTTTTGCCAAAACCCACAAACAAGGCCACCAACTACATCCGGTCATGGATAAAGTGAGAGCTCTCACACGTTAACTTGAGAGAGCCACTCACATCCTACTATCTCCCTACCTTGAAAACTACTCTTACACCATCACTAACCCAGCAGACTTCATCTACCTTCTAAAGGAACTCTCTTCACTGCCTCAATTTATTACAGTCTTAGACTTTAAATCTCTTTACCCTTCCATGCAACTCCCTCAGGGACCTTTTACTCGCCATTGTCAAAGATCATACATTACAGCAACAGGTGTTGGAGATGGCACATCTGATTTGTTACAATTTAGTCTACATGCAAAAAGGCAGGGTCTCCAGGAATAGCCCAGTATATGTGGATCTCTGCGAAATGGTTATTAGATGCTTAGAACACAAGATCCTTCCACGATACCTCCCAAACATCATTTTATACAAGAGGTATGTAGATGATCTCATTTTGTGGAAGACTGTATTGGACATAATGGAGTTCATACAAACTGTTAATGACAATCTGTATTGCTTAACCGTAGAGGTAGAACAATCTGACAGCACAGAGGTCCACTTCTTGGATATAAACATTAAAGTCAAAGTGTCAACTATCCGTAAATCTGTATATTGCAAACCTTGTGCGGCATCTATATACATCCCTGCAGGTTCGTGCAACCCATTCTCCTACAAGACAGCGGCATTTAATGCATTAATTAGAAGTAATTTTCTCACTTGTCTACCCCTCAAGCTCTGGCCACTGAATTAACCCACATTAAGAGGATTGCTACAAACCACGGCTAACCTGATCTGACCCATCGTTTGATTGAGCATTACCACCACTCATTGCACCCCTCTGCTGCTTATACAACCACCGACAATGGAATGGACAATGAAACTTGTGTCCCTGTCACATTTAACCCCTACATTAAATTGTTGTACACTGAAATTGCTAACAAACACTGCATGCAGATAACGTACAGATGTCCCACAATTTTTGATATCCTCTGCAACGGAAAGGACTCTTCCAACCATAACAGGCTCCCTGGTGTTTACTCCATCCCTCTAAAGGACAACAGATGTGACAGGGACCTCATTTATATTGGATCTATGAAACAATTCTTAGCAACCAGAGTGCACAAACACCGTGCAGACCTTCAACATGGAAGACACAACACGGCCCTTGCTATTTATGCCTCTGACTCTGATATAAAAACTGCATTTAACCAAGCCAAGGTCATCATAACTATGCCTCACCCTGAATACATAAAATGGTTAGAAGCCATATCCATTTATAGAGCAAACCACAATGCTACGTGCATCAACCAGAAAGATGAGCTAAATTTATTGGTGGCCTAGCAGGCCCTTATGGACGCCGACCTTTAATGGCCTTCATCTGCGCACGAAATGTGCATGTCCTTTGTAACGACTTTCATCATGCATACGTTCGATTTATTTTGAATATTTACATTCTAATTGTGTTCCATTAGTTATTCTGTGCATTTCATCTGAAGAATAACTATTTATCAGTTCAAAGACGTTAGTGATAAGCTTTATTTTTCACAGAATGCATTGGTAACAAGTACCAGACAAGGTGTTGAGTTACATCCCCGGCATTGATGTGTTCTGGATGTTGATATTTTAATAAATAATTTATAAAGGCACACAATAATTAAAAAAATAAATAAATATAAACACAACAAAATTTAATTATAGCATATGCATATCTTATCATCTATTTGCAGACATTTGTAGACATATAAAGCAGCACCTAAAGTGTATCAAAATCTCCAATATCATTTAAACAGCATATTATTAAATATATATTTAAATAATTATTAACATGCTAAAAATATTTATTTTAAATTTTTATTAATTATTAAAATTACTTTATTGCTCCATAAATGGTTTTATTTATCTATCTATCTATATATATATATAAATGGACGTGTTTGTCCCTATATTTCACTCTGCAGCCAAAACTATACATCACACATGAATGGTGTTTGTGTGTGGTAGTAGTAGCCCCAAGTCTCCCATCGTGCATTATGGTGGTTGCGTCTCGATAGCTATAAGG
>NW_019385698.1:0-135086 GCF_000671375.1 Centruroides sculpturatus | reverse complement strand
GGTAAATGCTAATAAATAAATTATTAATAAAAAAAATTTTATGTTTTGATTTGTTTTACTGTATAATCCATTGATTAAATCATTTGTAATAATAATGAATTAATTATGTTTTCAGATTTACAACACAATTGCAAGAATATAAAGTTTCAGATGATGTTAAAGATCAACAGTCATCATTAGATTTTCAAAGTCCTAAATCTATAGATTTATATCCAAATAAAGCTACTCCACCTTCTGGATTAGATAGTACTTACCAACCATCAGTTGACGGTATGTACAAATATTTATCTAATTACAAAATTACAATAGACATATGCTTTACAGTTTGTTCATCATATGATCAAACCACTTTATGGAATCTCTATAATAAAAAATTTCATTATCAAAATTTTATGGCATATGTCTCAGCTTCCATGTTCTTTGAATGAATTATCAAAACACTGTATTATTTTTGTTTGCATTACAATATTTTTATGATAGCAAAGGGTTTATGAAATGGAGTAATATTGTAAAGTCAGGGATCTATTATAATTTAAATTATAGTAAGCTTTTGAAGGAACAACACTTGAAAGAATAAAACATTCAAAACCTTCAGAATTCATTACATCATGTGGTGTTAATGTTGCTCGATAAATGGAGTTAAAATATTTTGTTGCCATTTGAAAATTTTTCACAATTCTTTGCATATTTTTAGTTAAATACATTGGATTTGTATTTAAATTATATACAAAGTGTTCTCAGAGGGGAGCGAACAGAGCACTTTCTTCCTTAGAATAGGGTAAAATATTTCACAAATTATAATTGAAAAATTGATTGAGATATGTATCTGTACATCCTCAATCATGATTATAGTCTATAATCTACTCATTGAAAAAAACCCCAAAAATTAGATAAAAATTTATTGATGTAATTATTTCTCTCCAAGCTTTGACATGCTGTGGACAATTTTCTGCAGATGCTCTTGATTATAAAAAATTACAAAATTATATGAACAAAATTCTTAATTGTAGATTCATTTGAATAGAATGTTGAAAAAATATGTCAGTGCAAAAAAAAAAAATAAGCAAAATTAATAACAAATAGTTCAGGATATGGAAAACAATTTAAAAATCTTGAATAGTTTAAAAACAAAGAAAGAAAGTTTAGTGAAGAAAGAAAAAATTATTGAACAAATAAGTAATTCCATCTAAAATATTTGAAAATATATTAATATTTAATGATATTAATAACTAGTAGCCCGGGACGCCCCCTAGTGGGCGTTCTTTACAAATTTCCATCAGGTACGTTCCTTTGACTTTTTTGTTCCTATCAATATGCTCTACAGCTCTGTTAATAAAGTCCTAATGGTAAGATTTACCCTCCGAATGAAGGGGTGGTGACCCCCCCAAACTGTAGCCCCCTGTGCGAACAATAAAGTCAAAGGAACCATAACCTACGAGCGACCCTTTGCGAGATAAACCCCTGAAAATTAGCCTACATCATTTCTGGTCACGTGACATCGTGGTCAAAAGGGAGTCTACCTTGCGAAAAAAACTAACGCGCGCTCGTGCACACTTGGGAGTCGCCGACCTGCTCATTTGCAGGGTAAATTGTCAAACAGGAGGTCATGTGACCCATACAATAATTTTCGGAAGGCTATATCTCGGGAAGGGTCACGCTTAGTGGTATGGTTCATTAGACATTTATTGTTCACACAAAGGGGAGTGGTTGCCATCCCTTCATTTGGAGGATAAATCTTACCGTCCCAATTGCGTCATACGAATCTATATTTCTACCTATTAAACATTCTATAAAAACTTTAAAATAGTTTAATTTGTTTATTTACCTTCGCTTATAAACCTCAATTTTAAACATATCCGCCATTTTTTCAACAAATTTCCCGTGAGTCAATGCACGACGTTCGGGATGTTGTAAATGTGCGGCGCAAGGTTAATCAAGGCATATAATAAGGCAAGACAAGGCATATAATAATTATTTATAGCATTCCATGGAATAAATAATAAATATCTATTACAAATAAAAATAATTTATTGTTAATTTAAAATCTACGCTAGGGCACCTCTAGTGCCCGTTTTTGTCATACCGTTACGTGGACAGACGGATACCTGTTCAATGGGTTATATATATATAGATAAGCATTATGTCTTTGATGCCTTTTAAACTTATGACAGAACATTAAAAGAAATTTCAGATTTCATTCTTATTCACTATTCGTGTATTCATAATTTTACAAGTATTTTGAAATCAGAATAAATTTGAAAGAACATTAACCGAGCCCTTACAGCACTTGGTCATTAACTATCAACACTTTCAAAGGTTTAAAATTTAAATTAAATTAAATTTAAATTAAATTTGATTTTTTAAATTAAATTTGAAGTACAATTTAAATTTAAATTTAAATTGTACTATTTAAATTGAAGTACAATTTAAATTTAAATTTAAATTGTACTTCAAATTAAATTTAATTTAATTTGAAGTACAATTAAAATGAATTTAAATTAAATTTGAAGTACAATTAAAATGATACTATTATACTATTGTATTATATTATATTATTACACTATTAATTATAATAATTAATAGTAGCAAAACTTTATTGTATAATCTTATATACAGTATGTTTATTGTATAACAAATAAAACAAATTTCTCAAAATAAATAATGGTCTATCAGATGCAAAATTGATACGTTCTACTTCGTATATGTATGTATGTATATCATATTATATTAAGTTATATGAAGAATTACTATATGAAATTATATTTTTATAAAACTTCAGATGTAACAAAGCCATTGCCATCTGAAGAAAGCCAACCTTCACGAACATTCACATCATATGAAGAATTAAGAAAGAAAAATAGAGAATCAGTACAAACTCCTGGAACCAGTTACTCAAGTTATAAAACACAACCTTCAACACAATCAGTTTGGGAACATTCTTCAGAAACATCTAGGCAATCTAAACAAACAACACCCAGTAAAAGTTCTGGTAAAAAATTTTTGATTTTGTTTATTACTGATAATTGTTAAGCAGAAATAATTTATAAATAAGTATGATTAAATTTCTATTGTATATTTGTTTTAAGATTATTATTCATTATCTGAAAAAGTTTAATATAAATGAATAATTATAATTACACATTATCTTAATTACATTAATGAATAATTTTAATTACTGGTATACTATTATACACAATTATTATCTAATTATTAATTTATGATTATTAAAATCAATTAATATATTATTAAGATTGAGATGAATTCATATTTGTGATAACTATGTGCAGTATTATTTCCTTAAATGGCTGATGGTTGTTTTTCTTATCTTTACAAGACATAAATAAGGAAACAGTGCTCAGTTTACAATGAATAATTTTAAGAAATTTTCTTCAAACACTGAATTGATATATTGAATTTTGTCAATTTCTTTGTTTTGTAGAGATTGAAAAAGATATTTGAATGATTTAGCTGAGAGTTACCCTGTGTAATTATCAATAATACCAAATCTAATTAACTATTTGGATTTTAAATTGAAAATATATAATTTTAATGAATTATTGCACATTTACAAAGATATATATATATCTTTGTAAATGTGCAATAATTCATTTTTTAAGTCATTTATTCATTTATTATTAAAACATTTGCTAAATAATGCAATACTAATTCAAGAATGTTTACTACTAATCAGAATAATGTAGTTAATGAATGTCTAGAACTGGATAACATATTCTTTTGTAAAAAGGGCTGGCAAAATTACAATTTAATAAAATTAAAAATTTTGTAACATACTAAAAATATCTTCACTGATCTGTTATCTGATCTTGTAGTATCTGTTACAGAATTTTTAATTTTATGAAATGGATAACATATTTATTATGAATGTTTCTATAGTTATCTCTTCTGCAGATATTATACCACATACATAAAAATATAGAAAGTTAGATTATAATCACATCATTAGAATCATATTACAGAACATCATCTAATCAAGAACCTTTTAAGCATAAATATTATGCTGATAGCTTTTAAACATGATAAACTAATTATTTTTAGTAGCTTTTTTTAGAGTTTAATCCAGTCTAGTATTTTATATAGGCATCAGTCAAACATTGCATTTACAACACTATAATATTTATTTTATTTCAAAATTATGTCTATACAGCTGGCAGATTGCCACCATTGAGACAGCATGGCAGGTGCAAAGTTTTGCAAGTACCAGACTTGTGGAAAAGAGATGTGTAAATTATAGAAATTAGAATATTAATTGCAATTAAGATGTCAATTAAAAGTGTTAATATATAAAATATCTAATACTAATAAACAGAAATTGTTTTCTCACTGTTTTATAAAAGGACCAAAGCATGCATTAGAATCTGGAGCTGAAAGTAGTAAAGTTTTGCATAAAATGATTACAGTATATTTTAATACTGTAATCGTTTTATGCAAAACTTTGTAAAATGCCTTGCAGAACCAAAAAAATCTTCAGTAAATAATCATGGACAGAAGGATTAACATTTTTGATCTTTCCTCAAATCTTCAGGTCAAAGGTGTTGAATTGGAATGCTTTTCAAATATTATTGCGATTAATGCATTTCAAATATTGCATTTTTGATTATGTTCTGTTGTTTGAATGCATTTATAAATTCCTAATTCAGTGTGAGGCTCGATAGCATAAAAAATAATAATAATTGACAAGCGATTATTTATTGTGACATTGTCACAATGCTGAGCTGCAATTTTTAATCATATTTTTAATTTATTTAATTTCAAATATATTCTCTCCATCTCAAATTAGTAGTGACTTGCCCCTGTGCATTATACTTTACCTTTAACAATACATTTGTGCTGGTCATCTAACACTTCAGGAGAAAATTTTTGAATTGAAACAACATGACTTCCAGTTTGCATTGGAAGTTCACATATAGCTAATCAGCTGTCCCTAAGATTTTCATATCTGGTCTTGTCTTTCATATATCTAACTCCGTTTTTGAGATTAAGGAAAGACAGACAGATGGGCAGACGACAGTGGAAAATTATAGGTCTACAATTTTTTCAAATTGCATCTCAATAACACATACTACTTTAAAACTGCAAATATAAAAACATTATAAAGCCAAATTATTCAGAGAATATTCTATAAAAAAGGCTTTTGGCAATTTATTTAGAGACATTAATGCATGTTATCGATTATTATTATTTTTTTTATGCTATCAATGTCTTGAACCAAATTTAAAGATATAAACACATTCAAAAAATGGAACATATTCAAAAATGCAGTAATGTTTAAATGCATTGGCAGTGCATTTGGTCAGTGACACATTCAGTTGGCAGTCACCAAGCACCGACTGATCTTATGTCAGTGTAATAATACAAATATTAAACAAAAAACAATTGCTATCTAAACAAAAACATCTGAGATGTAAAATAATTGTGCCAAGTAAAACTTATGAAAATTTAGACAACAGTAAAAACTTTTCTTAGGAGTTTCTCTTTGGTAAAGATGAGCTTGATGCTTTGAAACAAAATGTAGAAAAGAATAATACAGGTAAAAATCTTGTGGGTAACATTTTGAAGTGCCTAGCTTATCTTTATCAAAGAAAAACTACTAAGAACTATTTTGACTGTTGTTTAAATTGTCGCAAGTTTTTACTTTTCACAATTTTTTTACATCTATGTTTTTGTTTGGATTGAGTATTCAAAAATCATTCAGATTTAAAACCTTTGACTTTAAGATCTGTGGAAAGGATTGAAAGTGTTAGTCCTTCTGATTATTTACTGGGGTTTATTGGTCTGTAAGGTATTTTAGTACTGTATACTTACACTCCAGTCTGAAGAATTGTTGTAATTAGAATAAAATGATTACAGATGATAATTCTTTTCATGGAGGCTGGAGAGTAGTGTGTGGATGTTTGTAGAGTAATTACAGCATTGACAATTACAGCAACCATAAAAAATGTAGAAAAAATCATTCTTATCAAGCTGACCTTTTGTTTTGGCTTGCAATACTACATAATTGTTTAATTCTGAATGTGTCAGGAATATATTCCTGATAGTGGCATACTGTAGTGTGTATGGTATACATGCTACAATTAATGTTATAAGTTGTTAGAGAAGTTTTGCTTCATAAATTTAAAAAAAATTTATGAAGTCTAGTGAATATCTAAAGAAATTAACACTGAAGCCTAAAAGAAGATCTGAAACTGGAACCAAATATTGTATCAAAAATATATGGCTTTGACTCCAGCTCCAAAACTGTAATAGTAACATTGTTTCATATATCTCATTACTGTATCAAATTTATACCGCATAAATTTTATTTGTAGTTAAAAATGGATAAATTTACAGATTTATGAATACAGTCGATCTCCCTATAACACGGGTTCCTATAGTTCGGATTCCTATATCACAGCAAAAAAATTGCGACAGTATTTGTACAAACATGCTAAAAAAACTCCTATAATTTGGTAAAACGTCATCGCCAACTTGTGTCACAACAGGATTGGCCGAATCTAGACCAATAGCAGATATTGCACAAACCATTGAGTTTAAATGAGCAGCAGACCTACTAAAAACCATTTATTATTTAATGTTCATAAAAATTATATTTATTAGTGATGTCTCCAAAGTTCAACAAAGTTTTCGCTAAAAAATAATTTATCAGGAAGCACACGAGTGCCGTTTGATGCGCTGCTCCGCGACGAAAACAAGCTTAAGCAATGGCGTTGTCGAACGGTGCACACTAGGTAAGTAATCCTACAATTTTTTGTTTATAGCATAGTTTATATGGATTATTGCCAAAAAATTATACATATTTTGGAAATGTTGAGTCGAATTAGTCTAGAATCGATTAATTTTATGGAAGAAACCTTTCAAACAGCCATAGTCCATAAATTGCATATGTGCCGGGCTGTGATTGGCTGGACTTGTAGAAAAGGGATTCATAAAAACAGGAATGTATCTACCGTGTTATAGGGGGTCGACTGTACACACACATACACACAATTTATTAATAATTATATTGAAACAATGATTAAATATTATTTCCAATATGTTTGCAAGTATGCATATTTAGTATAATGAAAATGTTACTACCAAATTGTGTATATATTTAGGCTATGAGAATTTAATTATTAAAAAAGTTTTTGCATTATTACCTTTTTATTGTCTATATTCTAAAATACCTAAATGTTGTTAGTGGAAGATTAAATATGCGTACTTTATTACAGAATCATTATTTTTACTTTATACACAATACTGTTCAACATTTTGAACATTTTNCTTCAGTGAAGTAAACTCATATAATTTAGTTAATGTATTAATTATATAAACAAGAATATATTTCTTCTGGAACAAAAATCTATCTGACATTGAATAAATTCATTTGGCACTTGTAAGATTTATTAATTATAAAAATATATAATTAGAATTCCATTAATGTTGATAAATGTGCCAATGTTTGCATATATTTTCTAAAAATAAAATTTTTATAGTGATGATGATTATATCTGCTGTAAGTACCATATAAACAATCAGTTGTTTGGATCTCATCTAGTAGTTGATAAAAACATCAACTTCAGTATTTTTCCAAAATTAGAATAGATTTTCTATTGCTTGAAAGACAGTAAACATATTATTATCATTGAATTTCTTTAAAAATGTATAACTTAAAAAGATTGATTTTATCATTTCTTGCACCAAAATACAGTATATAGGAATTGAGTTTCTAGGCTATGATAAATAAATAGTAAAATCACTCCAAAGTAACGAATGAAAGCCGTAAAAAATTAATAAACACGAACTTTTCATCCATAATCCAGTGATTTAGTTTTTGTTAAATATATTCAAAAGAAGTTTTTACGTTTTTCTTGACTGATACTTTATATGAACTATCGATACCATCAGTCGAAAAAATCAACCTCCACGCTTCCAATGTCTGAATATGGCTCCAATCGAGATTTGCCCAATAGTTCTTTCTACAGACAGCTCTGAACATCAATTATGATCAGCATGTAGATAAGGTAAGATGAGTGCTGATTATGCATTAAAACTCCATTAAAACAAAATTTCATTTTCATCTTTGTTAATATATTAGACTAAGCTTGCCATGTTCAAAATAGATTCTAGAAAATATTTTAAATATTTAATAGATTTTTAAAACTTTTTTTCTTGAAAATATTAAATTTCAGTGTGTTAAGGAATCTTCCATTAACTACCTGCACAGTTTAAGGGAGAAGGAAGTTGTGAAAAGTATATCATTGTACAAGATGGGGAGGGAGGATGTTGGGCATTGTCTACATAGGCTTTTGTAATGCTGTTAGTGGCATACAAATTTGTTCTTATAAGCTTACTTACTAGTCATGAATAAACTGTTGGTTATAAAATATTTGTATAACTTTTTAATGTCATGAGGGTCCATGAACAATTGTATATGCAATTAAAGTGGGTTTGCCAAAAGTATACTATTGTACACAAAAGAGTGGGAGGGGGTCAAAAGTGACTAAGAAACTGTACATGTAATTATTGGACAGCCTTAAGAGGATAAGGAAATTATTCAAAAGATGATAAAATATTACTTATCAAATATCAGATTTCACATTAGCTGTTCTTAAAAATATTCTTTCATTTTATTTTAAATATTGTAGTTTTTAGTTAACAAGAATTAATTAAAAGCTAGGAATTTTTAAGATTAATGAGATGCAAAAAGAAATTAATAGTTATCCATGAATTTCTTTTTGTTTGTTTGTCATGTTGAAAATTTTTAACATCATTACAATATGTTTATTCAGGATATGTTATATTAAATATGAGTATTAATACATATTTAATTAATATATAAAAATATATTAGGAATGTAATTAATATATGAATTATTTTTGAAACTTCTGGCAAATAATAAGCCAATTACTATTAATTATTAATGATATAATTTCACTTTTATGCTAATTTATTTGTAATATATTTAGTTAAAATATATTAAAATGATAATTAAAATATTACTGAAGTGTTGTTGTTCAATATTTTTCAGGAGGTACAACAAATCCTTATGGAGATGTCTGGGATGATTAATATAGTACTTACTTAGAATGCTTATAAGATGGTATTTTTTACAATATAAAATTTAGGATTAAAATTTTCTGTATATAGAGAAAAAGAATTATTAGATTTCTTCAGTTCTTTTTTTATATAATAAAAATAAAAGCAAAAAGGAATGTTCTATAAAAGATAAATTTGTTATAATATTGACCAATATTGCTTATAAGATAGTAAAATAAATTGTTGAACTTACATTAATGTAATAGTTTATTTTGAGATTTAATTTTAAAAGAAAAAATAATAAAGAAGATAAATGGAATTTTAAAATACCAAAATTATTTTCTGTTGTAATGTAATTTTTCTTACATTTTAAACATAAAATCAAAGTATTTTGATAAAACTATAAATACTTCTGAAAGGTTTATTTAATAACTAATCAAAGAAAATATAATGCATTTCGAATGAAAATTACCTAATAAATTTAGAAATTTTAAATTGATAATTCTTGAATATATTACAAAGTTCAGAGTTTGATAAACTGACTAATATTTTTATGAAGATCTGTTTAATGTCTATTAAAATAAAATATTGATACAAATGTAAATAAAAATAATCTTTAAAATTTTTGATATTTAAAAATTTATTTTTCTTCAGTGAAGTAAACTCATATAATTTAGTTAATGTATTAATTATATAAACAAGAATATATTTCTTCTGGAACAAAAATCTATCTGACATTGAATAAATTCATTTGGCACTTGTAAGATTTATTAATTATAAAAATATATAATTAGAATTCCATTAATGTTGATAAATGTGCCAATGTTTGCATATATTTTCTAAAAATAAAATTTTTATAGTGATGATGATTATATCTGCTGTAAGTACCATATAAACAATCAGTTGTTTGGATCTCATCTAGTAGTTGATAAAAACATCAACTTCAGTATTTTTCCAAAATTAGAATAGATTTTCTATTGCTTGAAAGACAGTAAACATATTATTATCATTGAATTTCTTTAAAAATGTATAACTTAAAAAGATTGATTTTATCATTTCTTGCACCAAAATACAGTATATAGGAATTGAGTTTCTAGGCTATGATAAATAAATAGTAAAATCACTCCAAAGTAACGAATGAAAGCCGTAAAAAATTAATAAACACGAACTTTTCATCCATAATCCAGTGATTTAGTTTTTGTTAAATATATTCAAAAGAAGTTTTTACGTTTTTCTTGACTGATACTTTATATGAACTATCGATACCATCAGTCGAAAAAATCAACCTCCACGCTTCCAATGTCTGAATATGGCTCCAATCGAGATTTGCCCAATAGTTCTTTCTACAGACAGCTCTGAACATCAATTATGATCAGCCTGTAGATAAGGTAAGATGAGTGCTGATTATGCATTAAAACTCCATTAAAACAAAATTTCATTTTCAGTTCATACATATATTGAAAAGCTACAGTTTAAGTGTAAAAATTAGTAACAGTAGACTAAGTTTACGCGACCAAAGCGAAAGCATATATAATATATACACTGCATATGGGCACTACTGACTAAGCTGAGAGAGCTTAGCCATCTCATAGCCTCCAGTAGCTATGGGTCTTATCTAAGTTTGACATAACAATTAAAGGACAAACATCCTTAAAATTTGATACGTTGAATGATTAGAGCTAGGACATCTAGGCACTAAAATCATACAAGTTATGGCTAATATGAGATATTAATTATAACACGAGTTTTAGTGCCTGGATGTCCAAGTTCTACTTATATATTTTAATAAAACTTAATCCGGATTAAATTTTATTTAAGTATGTTTAAAATTTTGTATTTATTCTGTTTTCAAACAAAATACCAATTAAAAAAAAATACCTTATGCTGTCCTTCCGATGCAGGTTTGATGATAGCAATTAATAAATTTTATAATAAACTTTTAAAAATATGGTTACTAATGTAAAGTATAATTTTATACGCTTATTGTTTGTTTATTTTTAAAAACATTTCTTCTTAAATTAATAATAGTAAAATTTTTTAAGTTCTATCTTATTACTGAAATGAAAAATTTCAACGTTTAATTTTAATATGAAAGTTTATTCTATGTTTCAAATTTAAAAATAATGTAAAAGTCTCACAAAACAAGAATTCAATATTTTTTTTCTAAAATTTATATTTCTGCTAAAAATCTCAGAAATAATGAATATTTTATCACTTAATTTGTACATAAACTGTTAAAAGTTACTCTACCATAACTTAAAAAATAAAATATCTGAATCAAAGAGTGAATTAGCGGTTCTTTTTCAGATTGATTCTTCTTTTCATATTTTACACAATATTCTGAAAAAGAGATGCATTGAAACTACAGGAATTGACAAAAATTAGTCCCAGATTTCTTCTCTTAATTCCGAAGTTTTTTATGAACGAATAAGCTGATATAGTCCTATTCGATCTGTACAAAACTTCTATAATGGGAAATAAATTAAATATGACATTCATCTTTCGCATTCGTTAACGAAATTTTTCGTTTCATCATTCAATAGGAAGTTAGCGGGTGAATTCTTTCATTTGTTTTGCATAAATTTACTAGTGTCATATATTGATTCGATCATTTTTTCATGCTACAGTTTGTATTTATTTTTCACGAAAAATTTCAAGATCGGGAGATATTTTTAAGCTTAATTTAATTTTTAATAGTCCAAATGAATATATTTTGAGAAATATTGAAACCTAAACCCACGCTTTGAAAGTGTTCGTATTTCCAGACCGACTTAATTTTTTTTTTTCATTACTTTTAATGATAATATATAATAGACATAACTATATACGTTTTAAGAAGAATAGAACTATTGTGAATTTATGTTTTTTAAATCCGTTTCGGGTATGGGTTTATTCGAGCCCGTGGGACCTAATGCTTACGGCATATTTTTTCAAATTTTGATTAAGTAAGTGAAATTCCGTAAATCACAATCGATTTCAGAGTGGTGTCTAAAATAACAATTCCCATTAAAATCTTGAAGGACGAATATGTTCGTGTCTGTGATATGAAAAATTAAAAAGGAAATACTGCCCAACATTATTAATACATTGTATTAATAATGTTGGGCAGTATTTCCTTTAATTTTTATAATGATTATGATAAATGTATTAATAAGTGTAGTTATTAAAATAATACACAATGCTATATTTCTGGTTAAAACGATTATTGAAGCTAAAAATTTGTATAAATAAATTGGATCAGAAAAACTTGAAACTTGGCCGAACAAACTTAAACATAAATAGAAGCATAACAATGCAAAATAAAATCGTTAAATAATATAATATAAAACCCATAAAATTTTTAACCATTGAGGATAAAGAAATACATGCATACAGTAGTCAATAAAGAAAATATATCACTGTAAAATAATGTGTAAACAAAAATACCATAGAATAGTGTACGAATACAGTCATGATTTATTATTATTAACTGAAGTATTAAACTCGCAAATGTAAATGTCGCGATTACAGGAGGATCTGTTTCGTAAAACTGCCAGCATCTTTCAATGTTAAAATTGATTTATTTATTGTACAGACAGGGCCGTCGAGAGCATGTATGGGGACTGGTAGTAAAGCAGGCATCTTTAGCCTTTTTTAAATCTTTGTTTGAATAAATGAAATACAAAAAATGTTTCTTTATTAACTTAATAAAAAAAGCAGTCGTAAAGCTTTTATTTCCTGTTAGTAAAAATAATAATAATTTTATAGGAATAGGAACCACTGCGGATTCCTAAGTTTTCTCCGGGTCCGGGGAAAAATCCCCAGTTTCCTCTCCCTCTCAATAGACTTGTAAATAAATCGAGGCGAAGTACTGCATCGAGGTATAATGTAGAAAGAACAGACCATTTGTTTTACACAAGTATTACATCAGGACGTAATTCTGCTGTGTAAAGGCGAATGATGTCGTTTCAGTCTCCATCCTACATTTTATAACTTTAGATCCAGTCGAATGAATTTGGCTCAGGGTCGAAATCCCGGGGCAAATTTAAGGGAAGAATAAAAAATATTCATGATTTTATATATAATTATAAAGAAATTAAATTATAAATCATAATATCATTCTATCTCATTTGGAGGAAATAGTTTTTTCTCTTTCGTGTTAACCTATGATCTAGCACCATTCCTGATTCAGTATTAGGATTAATTAAATTAATAAATGATTGTCAGTCTCACAAATTATAATTTTTATTGTAATTATGTGCATGTACGTTGCACTATAATAATCGAATATTAATTTATATAGATTTGTTACGCATATTGAATTTATTCGTTTAAAATATTTAAAATAATGACGTACCATACATTCAAATCTATTTTAGAATAGTCACGCTTTAGGATAATTTTCATTATTTGATATAAATGAGAATATTAGAGATAAATCTATTTTATAAAATGTATAATTTCATTTATTGTAAAGCAAACAGATAAATTCGAAGGACGTGTGACATTAACAATAATGAAAGCTAAAGCAATAAAGTGGAAATATTGCAATTTAACTTTCAAAGATTAATCATTTCCATTCTATAGAATGATTTCATCTATAGCTATTATTTATTTTTCAATGATATCAATAGAATATATATTAATTCAACTACCATGAAATAAACCAGAATTTCCAAGAGTGACGCTATAAAATTTAATAATTTATTTATAAAACTTTATCGTATTATTAAGAAAAAATTAACAATATTATTTATTAAAAACTCAATAAATTATTACATTATACAGTCGAATCTCCAATAACGGCCACCTCTAAACAGAGGCCGTTTTTTTTCGCAAACTTTTTACTTTCGATTAAAAATACACACCAAAAAAACCTCTAAATAACGACAATTTTTATGTTCCCGTTAGTGGTCGTTGTTAAGAGGCCTATTACAAATATATATGTATTTTTTTTTAACATTGTAAATATATATAAATGATTAAGGAAAGTCACGTTGATTGTAAAATAAAATTTAATGCTATTTTATTGATATAATATTTATTAATTTATTAAATTCTGTAAATGATACTTAATCATTCTTATATATTAGAAGTAATTTTGACCTTGTTGTAACGAATGTACAAGCTTCTTTTTCTCTCTCTCTCTCTCTCTCTCCATTTAAGTAAAGATACAGTCGAATGTACACAACTTTACGCAATTTTTCTTTCCGCTAGGATTGATATTATGTCGTCATAAGAAGAAATTCGACGGCATACAAAAGCCAAGTAGAAGCTGTTAAAGAGCAATAAACATGAAGAATGTAAGCAGATGGTTCCGGAAAAAATCCCAATATTCTATTAATGTAAGTATTTATTTATATTATATTTTTATATCGATGAATTCTTCTTATAAAAAGTTTATTTTTAATTCGATTCAATAAAATACTGTATTTTAAACTTTTTAATTTTATGTAATTAAATCTAAATTTATGTGTAATAATTTAAATGAAAATAAAATATATTTAAATTAAAAATTAATATTTTCAAACAAATTAAAGGAAATTAAATATCAGATTTTTAAAATATTTTTAAGAGGTAAATGTCTAAAATAGTTGTATTCTTAGAAATAAAATCTTATTTGCTAAACACCGAATTTATTATTTATTGATAAATATTAAAATTTTTCTTATCGTTACGATAAAACATTTTCCCAAGATAATAAAATTTTTTAATTATAAATTACTTGTAATAACCTTGTAATAGGATTTAATTAATGAATTTGAATGTGATTTTTTTAAATATAATTTAAACTTATAAATTTCAATTATATATATTAATATATAATTAATCAGCAAATTTCGAAATATTAAATTATTACTGATTGCCATTTTATTTTAAAATAATGTTGGAATAAATTATATTATATATACAAAACTAATTGCAAAATTATTTGCTAATTGATTTTTTTTTTCATATAAATCATTAAGTTTCATATAAATTTGTTTTAATTTTTTGTTTTTTTTTGTGTTTTTTTTATTTTCTTAATCATTGATCCATGCTGAACGAGCTATAAAGATTGATATAAAGATAATTTTTATGAGAGAGAATTGTTTATTATGCGTGAATATGAAATGAATGTTTATTTGTATCTGCAACAGTTTTATTAGTTGTGTTCTGTTGTTCTTACATTATTATAGACCATTGTATACAGATCATTATACTATTCTATGTACGTTTATACAAGGTGAGTTTAAACTTTGAAAGTATATAGAATTTTAATCGAAAGCTTTTCAGAATCAGACGATGCGTTCATTTATAGTAAAACGCATCAAGTATTTCGAACCATCATAATATTGTCGCTCCAACAACTGCAACGGAAATTCGACTTTTGAGCTGTCAAATTCGCAGGAAAAAGTGGAATAAACACTAGATTTTTAATGAAATCCGAGAAGAAAAAAATCGAGAGGTGTCAAACCTAGGAACGAGATGGCCCACGTTATCGGTCTCTCGACCAATCCATCAATTCAAGATTTTCTTTTGGGTTTAATTAAAGATCTAGTGTTTATTACACTTTTTTCGCAAATCACTCTGAATTCAAACTAGATTCATCGTCGCAGTTGCCGAAGTGGCAACATATATGCTACTTCGAGTTTGACAAGAAATTGAATTGGAATGGATGTTGCAGACATCAATGGCGGCAACATCCCATCGAACCAAAATGACCGTTCGAGATAGAACATGAAGTGCTTTTCTATAAATTAACGTTTCAACCGATTCTGCGAGTCTTCTGATTAAAATTTTACATTATTTAAAAGTTGAAGAGTCCTTTTTGAATCACTACTTAACCATTTGCTAAGTTTTAAATAGGTAGTCTAATGCATACTAATAGGAAAAACTTCCCTCTAATTAGCATAAAAATCCTTTAAAATAAACAATATTTAAACGAGTTTAATACTTAAATTATAAGGGTTGAATCAAATTAAAAATTCATCCATCTCCTAACAACATGATTATGAAATATATGTTTCATTACTAATTTGTCTTTTATAACTTTTTAAATAAATGTTTATCATTATTTTCTATAAAAATTCGGTTTTTTTAAGAATTCTAAATTTTTTTTTAAATTAAAGATATTGTATTGAAATAATTACGTAGATAACTTATGTTGAAATATTTATTCTGCGATATCTGTACTTTAAAATGTATAAAGATGAGATGCAAATAAACGATATTAGTGAATAAAACGTATTTTAATTAGTACGTGAGTTATTAAGTGAGTAAAACGTATTTAATTAGTACGTTTTTAATTAGATAATTTTTTCTAACTTATTCTTGTCATTGTTAATTATTATTTTTTATTAAATGTAAAATATTGAATAAAAGTTTTAAAAAAATGTTTTTTAAGTACATAACAGAACAAACTTCAAAATAAATAGAAGGATCTAATATAATTGGGCATGTTTGTGCTCGTTGAATATTAAATACTGTATATCGATAATTGAGCTTTATCAAGTTTTTTATTGTAGTTAAGTTCTTTAAAATGATGATACTGATGGATATTTATCATCATTAATTCTTCATGCGTGCTTTTCGCAAGAAAAAAACTATCCGTCAATACAGAACAACTCTAACGTGAAGCCAGAATTACAGGGGACCGGCAATTAGAAAGAGATAGTGGAATTCCAATTGAAAAAATTCTTACATAAATATCACCAGAGATATTTAAATAAATAAGTAATAAATAATAAAAACAATCAAATTTTAATTAAATATGTTAAAATACAGTCGATCCCCCTATAATACTGTTGATTTTTCCGTTTTNGATGTATGTAATTTTTATAAGTTTCTTTTCGCTCTTTTAAGTAAAATAACTTAAAAATTTATATAAATTTTTATAGAAAATTACATGTTTTATTTTTCTTTTCGTTATTGAAATCTGTAAAGAGAAATGTAGCTGTGATAAGGAGGATGAAGCATCACTGAAGTAAAGAATAGAGATTCTTCGTTTGTTTTGGAAACTTGTTTAATTGTTTCATTACAATTTTCTGCACCGACAGTTTAGTTTTCATATTATCTAAACATGACCGAAAGAGTAAATAATACACATTAATTGATGCAGTTAATATCTTTATTGATTATTAAGATAAATCTTTAAATGCGAGTTTTTTATACGTTTCTCCTAGCATTTGTTATTCATGTAGCTTATTGTGATAGGAAAAGAGTTTTATTCGTGTTATTTTCTCTTATTCTATCCTAAAAATTGATTATGATATGTTTTTTTATACGTAGAAAACACATTTTAACGTGAGCATCAAAGTGAAGGATGAAGTTATCGAGAGAAGCAGCAGGTAATTTCTGTAGGGAGTTTTTTTTTTTAAATAAGAGTGCTTTATTGCAATTTTCTGCATCAACAGTTTAAATTTAAAGTTTTTAAATACATTTTTAGGTACACAACCGCTTTTCCTAATTTCGAACCGTATGTTTATTTTCAATTTTTAGCTTAATTAGTTTTCAATTATTTATTGCTAAACCATTTATCCTGTTTTTCATTTGCTGAATTATGGTTTCTTTAATTATCAATTGTTTAATGTTATCAGAATTAGAAAGTCAACAACGTTTAAGCTAAAACAGATTAATTTACTTCATTTATCGTAATAAGAATTCGATTATTGTCATCATTAGCTTAAAAATACCTACAGTACTACTTATCTAAAGAAACTTTTTCTTCTATATTATGTTTAAATTGCTTTGATTTGAATTTAAATTTTAATTAATTAATTTTGATTATAGTTTTAGTTTCGGTTTCGATTTTGATGTAAAGGCTAGACTCTAGAGTTTTAATTATTATTTTATTATATTTAGTTTTAATTAACTGGCTACCTAGTTACTATTACTGATAGCAATATTTTCAATCATAATTTTGATAGAAGTTTTAATACTCTTCATAAAGTAAATTTTAAATTTCATACTTTATGAAACAAATTATAGCAAACAAACAAAAAATCCCTACTATTTGACAAAATTAAATACAAGAAAGGAAGAAAAAACCTTGGGAACAGATCATACTGTCACAGCCACAGAGGCTATCTATAAATTTCCTCCGCATTTTTCTTGAAATTTAATCCCCTCTCTCATTGTCCCAGTTTGTTCAAGTTGTTTGTTCTCCTTCTCAACAAGACTCAATCCCCCTCAAAATATTTATTACATTATGAATAATAAAATTTAGAAACTGCAACGTTTAATGAAATATAACGGACATATCGGACAAAGGGATGTCATTTATTGACGGCTCCATATACTGATTTCATACCTTACTATTACAATGTTTGGCGACTGGAGTCTCAAAATTCTGCAATGTCCAAACATTGTAAAAGTAAAGGCTGTGAAATACATTTACTTACAGTAAAAGTTGTAAAATCTGAAAATAATATGTATAAACATCAACTGTATGAGCACATAGAAATAATGAAAACTAATAGTAATAGAATTAATGATGGTAACGGGCGTGAAATAAATCAAAATGGTATGATTTTTAAACATAAAAAATTAACTTTGTTTAATTGTTACTTAAGTATTCCGTAGCACGTAAATTTTTCCTGTGAACAAAAGTACCTTCACATTTAGTAGTTAGGTAACTGCAGTTGTTAGGTAAAAAGTAATTGTAAACAAGTAGTAAAAAGTAGAAGTAGCAACATTAGCGTGTTAAAGGCAAGCATGTGTCTCAGTATTTTTGTCGTCTAAGTGCTGAATTAACTAACTGTTCTGAATCTGTAAGACCAGTGTGATCAAAACCAAAAACGTGCATGAGAATAACGTTTATAATTGTAACGGAAAAAGTAAAAATAATTGTCACACAAAATTTTTAAACGATTTCCATGAGAACAAAAATTAATTAAATATGTTCAGAGTATCATAAGCCTGGTTCATTAGTTATAGTTAACTAGTTTTTTGTAAATTAGTAATACATGCTTTTTAATGTACTTATGAAAGTAAATTTTAAAGTTATTTCTCAGATTCTAATAATGGTAATTAATAACATTGTGGCCGCCAGCGCCAGAGATCCTGAACACTGTCTGGCAACACTTGCCAAGAACACGAACTCTGTCTGGCAACACTTGCCAACAAGAGTGGCTGGCAACGTCAAAAAAAGAAAAGGCGCGAAAGTTCGTTGGATTTTGTCCGGGTGTTGCCCGAGGATGTCTGTGACAGTTCTAACCTTTTCTAATAAAGTTCTTTTTTGTTACGGTTCGTGTTTGCCTGCTTAATGTTAGATCTAAACATCAGTAGGATTGAATGACAAAACATAATTATCTTGTAACTATTCATTTTCCAGATACAAACATGTCTCCGACTTTAATTACTGTATTGTGGTTGTCTTTGAATGCCACAACTATATATGTTGGAATATAAGTCAACCTCATGGGAAAATTCTGCTTTAGACCAAGAAGCTATTAGAAATGTTCAGTAAGTTAAGATAAAAAATAATCTATTGTATATCAGGTTTACCAGAAAGATATTCAAGAACATTGTCAATAAAATATTGAGTGTTTACATTATATACTTTCATGATAGTATGCACTATAAAGTATTTTTCATTGCATACTATCATGATTGAGTCAACTATCATCTGCTATTATATAACATATGACAGTAAAACATTCAAAGTACACCTTTCTTAGCACTGTAGTATGCTCAGTATATCATCATGGAAATAGTATATGGTGTAATGTTTATTTATACTGAATTTTATTGTATGTTAAATAAGTTTATCAAACATGAACGAATTTTAATTGGAAATACTTGTGGTGAGCTGGCTAAAGTTACTACTGTATAAGAGCTGTAATTGTTAGGAGTGTTCAACTTGTTTACCATTCAGTTATAAAGATTTGCATTTTGTATCTGCTCTGTAAGTTGACCCCTAGTATTTTTCAGGCTTAAAAAGTCAACTTATATACAGTACTGGCATATATGGCATGTAACTATTATTGTTCATGCAACTCTATAGTTTTAAATTTTATTAAGATTAATCATGTATATTTATTATTATTATTATAGTTGTTATAAAAATATTTTTCTTTCAGAAAATTAATAACTGCCATTCAAATAATTTAAAACATGATGAAAATTCAAAAAGTATTAATAAAGAAAAACATTTAATTCAAAATGAAGTATTGGTAAGCAATTAAAATTTTTATTTAGAATAAAAATTGCATAGTAAAAGAATATTATATATTTCTGTATCTATGTTTTACATATTTACAAAGTTGTAATAATGTTAAATACTGTATTTAGTTATATATATGTGTATAATAATTAAATGTTGGTTTTATTAATATCATATGACAATTATTATATTAGTATTGAATCCAAAATTTTTATTATTTACTTTTTTATATACAGAATACCCAATATGTAAAACACATAAATCTTACATGTCATAACAGAAGTTAATTATAATAACAAATACAATTCAAAAAGAAATAAAAAAATTTTTTTGGTGTAGCTTTTAATATTTTTGCATTCTTTTCTTATTTTGTGGTACTTAGTCTCAAATATAGGTGGTGTGGCAATATATTTTTAGGCAATCCTGATTTTAAAACATCTATTATTTTTAATTGTATTTATTAATGCATTGAAATCCTAAACTTTATAAGTGTTTTTTGTCAAAGGCACAAAAATCCTCCAGAATGAAAGAATCATCTCCATAAAATCATCACCATAAAATGAAAAAATCATTTCCATATTGTCAATTAGCTTAAAATCTAGCAATAAATTGCCTGAACTGGCAACTTCTTCTCATTTCACTAATCAAGTAGTAGCTAAAAAACAAAATGCCTACCCTCATTAAAAGGCAACATGTACTGTATATTCAGCTCTATCCAAACAACAGTAGACAGCCTTCATAATGTCTGGAAAAACCCGAATTTTAAGTTTTGTTTTTGCTTCATCCATCTATTTTTGAAAAGTGTTGGATTTATTTGCTTGTGATTTGGATAAAGCATACTTTATACAGATAAAGTTCAAAATTAATAGATTGTTGCTTGGTTTAACCAAAACATGGATAAAGCTAGCATTAGCATATTTTAGCTTTATCTGATTCATGGGCTGATTCATATACAGTGATTCTAAATACATGCAAACAATTTCAGGAACTGATTTTTTGAATAATTTCAACTATAAAAATGCTATGAACATATGTTAAAAATGATATACTGTATTTGTAATGACTGTTGAAAATGATTATAGAGGTGTGTTGAATTATTTTACAGGATGTGACAATGTGATTTTGTAAGTTGTCAACATTTTCAATGTGACTACATATTAAATATCCTCTAACTTTAAAACAGCGATTTTTAACATATGTTGAATTATCCAAATGAACTGTCGAATTATTAGTCATATGAACATACAGTATTTCAAATGCCCTTATAATTCAGCAATTTGTTTGGTTTTAACTATAAATCAAGTTTTTGAGTTGATGTTTATATGTGCTCATATGAACTTTTTGGTTGAAATTATTTGAAGAATCAACCCCTGAAATTTTTCACATATATTTAGAATCAATCTGTATATAAACAAGACCAAAGATGAAACCATTAAACTCTGGATTTTGTTGCCCAAAATAATATGATATTTAATGATTTGATTATAATAAACATTAAAAATCTATTTCTGTATTTATATAAGATTGCAAGTGAAAAATTAATTAAATTGTTATATAAATTATAAAATCATTTAATATTTCAGGATCTAGAAAGTCCTGATGAAAAATCAAATTTTCCTCTCAGAGATAAATGGGGGAGTTCAACAGAATTTGTACTTTCATGTATAGGATGGTCTGTAGGATTTGGAAATGTATGGAGATTTCCATATTTAGCTTATAAAAATGGTGGAGGTAATTATGAATTTTGTGAAGCTTTTAATTTTTAAGATAAAGTTAATTGAAATTAAAAATGATTGATTTTTAATTGCACAGTTAATGAATGATTGATCATTAACAATCTATTAAAATAAATTAAAACTACTAGTCATTCCTTTTATTAGGATATTTGTTACTTTAGTTTAGTATCTTTTCTGACATGATATTAAATAATTTAATTTAGAGGAATCTTGGCACTTAAAATGTGATGTTATTTATGCCTATAGATCCATTCACTTCTACTCTTGAATGGAATTTAGTATTATTTACATGTCTGTTGGGTCTTTAATAAACAATTATAAGTTAATCTTTGTTTAAAATATGTTTTAAGCTTAGCTTAAGATATTACTGCTTAGATTATCAGTAACAATTAATAACATCTAACTCTGAATGCCAACCAAGAACACAAATTTTCATTGGTAATATGAAGAAAGTTTATTCCATTCAGATAGTTCTTATAGAGATGCAAAATAATCATATTTTATTAACACAAAACTCATGAAAACATCAGAAAGACAATCATGTTCAAGGGAGTCAAAATTCTCACTGAAGGAGTATTGTAATCTTTGTATGGAATTAATTTCATTCTTATTGTTAATTTTTATTTGTTTAATTTATAATAACTTAAAGTGAGTTTAGTTTAGAAGGATAATTTCTGACCGAACAGAAAGTTAGAAATTTTTAAGTTTTGAATGCCAATAGTGCAAATGAATTGCAGTTAAACATGAATAAACATAAGAGTTATTGCTAGCTAGATTCTATAGCCAGGGTTATTGCGAGAGAGATAGCTTGGGATTTTTCTCTGGACCTATTGAGAGGAGAGGTAGCTGGGGATTTAAATGATTGCAAATTCATCTGCAAAATTAATATTAGTATACATCTGTGTTCTAATATAAATGATTCTTTTCAAATAGGAGCATTTCTCTTTCCATACTTCATACTTTTAATTTTAATTGGAAAACCAATGTATTTTATGGAAGTGGCACTTGGTCAGTTTTGTAGTCTTGGACCGTTTTCAGTTTGGAGATGCTTTCCTTTAGGAAAAGGTAAAATACATACATTTGTTCTCTATTTTAATGTATTACTATTTTTAATGTAATGAATTTCATTAAAAGTTTTTAAATAAATAATAAAATATATTAGATTTTGTTCAAATGTGTCTTTAACTTAATAAAACTAAAATTTTATTTTAAAACAATTGTAATTTTGATAAATATATTTAAAAATCTTTTAAAAGAATATAACTTGATAAATATAATGAATAAATAATTTTTTTTTGTTAAAACAGGAGTAGGAGTAGCTATGATTGTTGTCTCCTTTATTCAGTCTATAAGTTATAATGTTTTGATGGCTTATACATTATTTTTTTTGGCTCAATCTTTTCAAGCTGTAATTCCTTGGAGTAATTGTTATGAATGGTGGGGAGCTGATAGTTCTTGTTATGTACGGAATATACATCAGGTAGTATAAAATAAATTTTTTTTAATAAAAATTTTGGATTTCAGTAAGTTTATATTTATTTGTTTTTCTTTTGTGATATCTTATAATGATGATAAAAGTAAATTATAAAATTGTATCAATAAAATATTAATAACAGTAATTCATTTGTACAAATTTAATATTTGTGACTTTTAAAATTTTTCAGAGGTATTATAGATTAATAAGAAAATTTAGTCTATTCATTTTGGCATTATAATTAAATAATTGAATTGTTAAACTGTTTGTATTTTTTAAATACTTGTTGAAAATAAAATTATTATACAGTAAAGTCATTCTAGGCTTATGTATTGAATAATGCAGTTTTCATAAAAAGTAGATTTTTATTGGAGAGATACAATCTACTTTGATTATAATAAGCAAATTTATTTTTTAACTGTTACAATAAATGTGTTTCTCCTTTAATCCTTGTATTTATAGTCTAGTTGTTATCTGTTCAATTGATAAATACAGTAGTTACTGTCTTTCTTAAGATAGTTTATAATTGTTATTCAATTTTTGGGGTACCTGATTTTATTTATGAATTTAAAACTAATAGAATAATATGTATAAATTTTTATTTTTATATATTTCAGGTCAAATGTGCAAATATGAGAGATACAGTAATGCTTTGTAATGTTAATAAAACTACAATGATGAATGTTTCTAATATGATTAATTGTACAAATGCCACACAAACTGCATCTGAACAATTTTGGGAGTGAGTAAATTATAAAAGTAAATATATATGTGTATATATATATGATTAAATTATAATTCATATTAATATTGTTTTGTATTGGCAACACCATTGCCTCAGGGTTTGTATGATTGGCAACATTATTGCTCAGGGTATGGGATATAAAAAACTGCTAACAAAGGAAGCCTTGTCCTTTGTCTAGCCAACATCTTACATACAAGAAGTACAATAAAGACAACTGTAAAGAGTAATGGACTTGTTCTTTTCATAGTAGTTAAGACAATATGCCTTATGCTTTCAGCTAGATTAATAAACACATAAGAAAGGAAGATATCATTTTATATAAATTTGAAAAGATATTTCACTTTTGTGATATGATTTATTTTTATTATAAATAAATAAATCTACATTACCAAAAATGTACATATAATATTATTTGTACAAAAACATTATAGCTTTTGTCAGCTAAATAGAAAATCAGTCTCCTTACCATTACAATTAAGAAAAACATTCATTTTGTAAAAACATAGTTGTTTTTATTAAGGGGTTGTCCATTAATTACATGTATGGGTATTGAGCCATTTTTGATTCCATCCTTCCCTGTTGTATTCAATTGTGTACTTTTGGTAAACCTATTGTTCATTAATTATGTGAACAATAATTCATGGATCTTTTTGACATTCAAGAAATGATTTTAAAAAGTTCTGCAAATATTTTATACTTCTTAGTTTATTCACCTGACTAGTAAGTAGGCTTATAAGAACAACTTCATATGCCACTAATACCACTAAAAAGTCCATGTAGCAATGCCTTGACCTTCTTCCTCCCAATCTTGTACAATGATGTACTAGTAACTTTTCTCCCCCTTAAACTGTATATATAATTAATGGACAATCCCTAAAAAAAATTATACAGTAGAACCTCGAAAACTCGGCCTAATGTGGATCGAAGGGTGGCCGAGTTTGTGAAAATGCCGGGTTATCGGGAATGGGGTTAAAAAAATTAAGTACGAGTGTTTCCTCAGAAAATACTGTACTGTACTTGTATGTACTGTTTACTTGAGAATATAACAGAGAATAAACTGCCCAAATACCCTTAAACAAAGGAAAAGTACGTCCTTTATGAAGGCATAGAGCCTTTACTACATGAAAATGAAAATTAATGAATACACTGTGTACAGTAATTTACCTGATAAGACAGACCTCAGAAAAATACTTTATGAGAGCATTTATACTTTTATAAAGCTGTCTATAATGAAAATTAATTAACTAAGGATTTTTTTGCCCTGCCAGGGTGTGCCCGAGTTATCCGGAGTGCCGGGTTATCGAGAGCCGAGTTTTCGAGGTTCTACTGTATTTAGTGCTTAATATTAATAATCAATTCATCCATTTGTAAGTTTAATTTTAAAAATATAAAACAATTTATAATCAACTTTAATTAAATTAGATGCAGTTATGATCTCAAAGAATTCAAATTAAAAGAAATTTTAAATAAAAATTAGCTTATATTAAAACACACAAACAAAACCTTTATTTATTTTTCATAATAGGAAACAGAAATTTTTATATGATAGTTATACAAGAAGTAAAGATTAGATATAAATGTTTTCATTCTATTTTTTGCATTACTGAAATGAATTAACAATAATTAACAATTAAGAAGTTTTTTTAATAACTAACTCATATGATATATGAAGTCATTTTAGATATTAAGAATATACATTATTATAGTTAAAAAATTTAACATTGATAATTACAAATCTTATATAAAATTACCTCATCAGTAATAATAATGAAATAAATCTCATTTCTGTATGTCTAATACATTGTTTTAATCTTAAAAAAAATTTATAATTTTTATTTAATATATAAATACATACATACACATACAAGTATAAAAATTTTTAATAAATTCTATTTTGTTTTTATTAGACGTTATGTTTTGCAACTTAGTTCAAGTATAGATGAAATAGGTTCTATTAAATGGGACTTGGCACTTTCCTTATTTATTGCTTGGCTAATTGTATTTCTCTGTTTGATAAAAGGTGTGAAAAGCTCAGGCAAGGTAATTATGCTGATTTGTAATTTCAAAAATAAATATTAAACTTATTTATAAGTAATAATAAAACATTATTAATTAATATTAGTGTTAATGATGATGATCAAAAATAAACTAGAATATTAAAATATACATTGTAATATAAGAAAATTGTGAAATGTGAATTGAGAAATATTTTTACTATATGATATACCATATTGATGAAGTTCTTATAAACTTTTCTATTAAATATCTCAGGATTCTTATAAACAAATATTTTTAGTTAATAATTGAAAGAAAAGAAAATGAGTAAAAACTTCAATTTCATATATATAGTACATTCTTAAGAAACTGAATAAATCATTCATTGTATAAAAAATTCACTATATACATAAATAATAAAGATCCCATGGAATTTTTCACTATATCAAGAGTCTAGTGTATATAGTGGACTCTTGATATAGTGAAAAAAATCAATAATCTAGTAATTTCAAAAATTTTTATAATAAATTTAACTATTGTTGTTTTGATTTTTAAATTTATCATGATCATTTCACCATAAAAGATATATATTTTTATATAACTAACATTTATTTTAACATTGAAAACAGGTCATTTATTTTACTGCAACATCACCCTATATTATTTTAATCTCTCTATTTATTTATGGAGCAACATTAGATGGAGCATCAGATGGAATATATTTTTTGTTTGTTCCTAAATGGGAAAGGCTTACAGATTTAAAGGTATATATCAGTTTAATATAAACCAATAAATAAATAAATAAATAAATACCAATATGTATTTGTATTTAAAAGCTCTGTTATAATATTTATAGATATGGTTGGCTGCAGCAGAACAATTATTTTATTCTTTGGGTCTATCTTGGGGAAGTCTCATAATGTTTGGTAGTTATAATCATTTTCACAATAAAATACACAAGTAAGAAGATTTTAAAATTTTAATTTATATTAGTTCTGTGCATTTTTGATTGATTGAAACTTGATTATTCTCTGATTAGATATTTTCACTTATTTTATAAAAAATTAAATCATAAAAAATAAATATTTAGAAATGTAATGATAATATAATCTATGTTGTATGAAAAATACATACACATAGTGTTCTTTTCCTAAAAAAATACTCTGGTATGCATATATGATGACTAAAATTAAAGTTGTTTCAGGAAAAAATGTCACAATAACTAAAGTGTTTAATACTAATTATTTAGCTTTTCTTTATAAATATATATTTATAATGTAGCATTTACAGTATTTTCTGAATTATTTGTAAATTTTCATCTGTACTTTCTCCTCTATTTCTTGTTTTGTGTTTAGTATTAGTTGTTAAATGGTACTTTTTTAGTAATTATGTTTTTATCTTTCTAACATACGAGGGCTATTTTTTAAATAAGGTCCATTTTTTAATATGAAGAAAAATACTGTAAATATCATTAAAATATATTTTTTCCCACATTCTACATACTTTTATCTACTTTTCTACATAATTTCCATTTTTGTTCAAACATTTGTCATACCGCTCAAAGAATTTTAAATTCTGACTTCAAAGAAATCTGCCACCTGCTGCCGAAAGACATTAGGCCACGCCGCTTGTCTTGTATGGCACAGCAGTTTTCTGAAGGTCACAATAAGCATCAGAATTGATTGTTGTGCCTCTTGGCATAAAATCCACTAACAAAGTCCCTTTCCTGTCCCAAAAGATAGTTGCCATGATCTTTCATGCTGAAATCGAATAACAGATCATATCTTACAGTCGGCAGGCGACTCAATTTTCTTAAACATTATAAACTTCTACAGTTCAGCACATAGACAGACGATATGGCTGCAAATGGCACCTAAACATGCGCAAAGCATGCTGAAAGCAGATGCTCATGCACACTGCTGCAATCGCGCGTCATTCTCGCTCTCATTCACAAACAGACTTTATTTAAAAAATAGCCCTTGTATTATCATTAGCATTTCTCTGTACTGTGTTTATTGAATGTAGCTAAGACAGACAATTGCCAGATGGTGTTCTCCTTTCATTGCAAGATGGCCTCTGATGAAAGGGGTGGAAATCCTCATGCTTATTTGCTTTTTATATCAGCTCCAATCAACCCATGGCATTCATTCTGCCCAATAGAGTGGCTCAGTTCATTTTATTCATTGTTAATGTAATGTTACAATGTAACATACTTTGTTTTACAACGTTAAAACCAACATTTTATTCAAAATTGAAAGTACTTTTGATAGTTGACAACTGTCCTCTTCAGAATGATTCAATTAGACTCAAATTGAACTAGATTTCTCATATTTAAACAAAATAAGAATATAACGGGTAACATTTTTGAAAAAATGTTCCAGTTGTATCCCCATGAAATATAAGAAATTTGAAATTTGATAATGATTAGAAACTATTAAAAATAAAAGTTCATAAATATTTTAAAAACATAAAATGAAAAAATAAATGAATGCTCTCTTATAACAATTCATAGTTTTACGATTTTAGTCGATTATATAATGTGATCCATAACTTCAAAACATTACCAAATCAAAAAGATTATAAGTAAATTCAAATCTATAACAATTGTAAATGTCAATTTTAATTTTTTTTAATTTTTAATAATTATACTAATTTCAAATTAACATTTATTCATTTACAGATATTTTATTTTGATCATTAAATTAAATTAATTTTATAATTTATTTTTCTAGACAAGCCTTATTAGTAAGTTCCTTGGATTTTATCACAAGTTTGTTAGCTAGTTTAGTAATATTTTGTGTTCTTGGAATGTTAGCTAAAGAAACTGGACTTTGTATAGATGAAGTTGTTAAAGCAGGTGAGTATATAATTTCATAAGTCAGTGGTTCCTAAACTTTTTTGATTCTAGGTGCCCTTGCTAAATGCAGATTTTCCCAAGGCACCCTAAGTCAAATTCTAACAAGAACATTAAATAATAAATTCTAACATAAAAATTTTATAACATTTTATGGTGCCCCTGTGAGGAAGCTGCGATGCCCTAGGGTACCATGGAGCATACTTTGGGAACTGCTATAATAAGCCTTTAAATTAGTCATTTCTTTATGTTTACTAAAAGTAGAAAAATAAATCTGCAAAACAAAATATTTTATTAGAATCAAATTCATAGTTAAACTAAATATCCTCTTTAGCACATTTGAGTATTCTCTATTTACATTTAAGTTACCTATCTTTGAATTAAAAACTTTTTAATAAAGTCAAAACAAATCAGTGTACTTATAATAATAACAAAGAAAAATATTAAAATTTTGAAATCATCTTAAATGTTGTTTAAGAAATATTTGTAGTAAAATATTTGTAATAAATCATCCTGAAAATATTTGTTTTTTTAGAAAACATAGGGTTCCTACACATCTGGAAAGTCGGAAAATTGGGAATTTTCATTAGTGTTCAGCAAAAGTCATGGAAAGTCAGGGAATTTGCCTCCTTGGCTGCCTTGTTGATTTTTTTTTTGCTCACAATAAGGTAGACCAAGTGTAGCTGTCTGCAGGCAGCAAGAAGTAATATGGTACAATGCAACTTATGAAAAGGCATGCAGAATATTTTCAGGATCCAAAATTTCCCCAAAAATTTATTGCACACAAAATAAAACCATAATTTATGAACCAATTAATAATTATTATATAGTTTGGAAAATTGAAATTAAATCATACATATAAGTAGGCCTACCATAAAATTTGCCATGCAACACTAAAACTGATAAATTAATTAACCCCATGGATATTTGCAGATCCCACAAGTTTTATGACTTTTTAATTTTATGCTTATTTATGCTTTAATTTTATGCTTATAAAGATAAAATTACATGGAAACAAATGAATTTTATTCAAAATGTTACTCAGAATTACAAACGCTTAAATTTATGCCAATTAAAACTTTTTATAATAATTTTTCTAAATGACATATCAAAAGTGTCAGTCAGCGGTGCATTTGGTTGATGCTGACTGAAATGAATATTGAAAGTGTTCGGTTGGCAGCACATTTGGTCAGTGGTGTATTCAGTTGGTGGTCACCAAACACCAATTAATCTTATGGTGATGTAATAATAAAATTATTAAACAAAAACAATTGATATTAAAACAAAAAACATCTGAGATATAAAAAAATTTCACCAAGTAAAACTTTATGACAATAACACAAAATGACTTCTAATCTTAATACTGTGTTGAGTAATAACAATCCACAAAACCTTTTCATAACAGTGTGTTAGACTGGATGTTGCTTTTTGGAGAGATTAGTAAAAAGGCAGTTGGACTAACATAACTGGTTGTGTAACAAAAGAACAAAGAGTGCACAAAGATTACACACAGTCTTTACTCCCGGAAGGTCAGCGCTAGAAAGGAGAGAGTGAAACAAGGTTATCTTGCCTGAGGGGTCGAGCGCCACCAACCTTTTATTACATCAGAACATTACAAAACATCGTGATCATTGATTCCAACACAGTGTTGGTAACAATCTTCACTAACGTTTTCGACCTCCACCAAGGTCTTCTTCAGGTGGTGACTAAACAGTGTCTCCTCTTGACCATTGGAACGATGATGCCCAAGATGTAACTAATGCGCATATCGCATTTCACCCCTTTGCTTGTCCCAGTTTGAATTCTTTGAATAAGTATCTCCACGCCTGCGCAATCGTCTCTCCGTCTTTAAAGTTGATTCGGGTGCCCCCATTGTTGGCTTTATAAATCTCCCAGGCCTCCAGGTGATGGATGTGATCAATACAAAATGCCTCTCTGATTACTTTGGTGTTTTGGAAGTCCACCCGAATTTCAGGGTTGGTAACGTAGGCCGACAAGTTAGTGGTGTGCCTGTTGTTTTTAATATCCATTTGATGTTCATGTAACCGTTTTTGTGTTGAGTGGATGGTGGAACCAATGTAAACTAAGTCTCTATGGAATCTATCATCCCTGATGGGAATGGAGTATACTCCTGGGGTCCTGTTGAGATCTATCATGTCCTTGGCATTGTGCAGCAGGTTGTAAATAGTGCCGGTTCTCCTGTACGCAATCTTTGTGCGATTACGGCAAGCAATCTCCCTGTATAGGTGGTCTAAATGTTGGTTGAACCAGACGACTGCACGTCTATCGTTCTTAACAGGTTGGTGGCCGCCATCCAGGGTAGACAGGGGGCTGCCACTGCAGTGTGGGGGACGGTTGGCGCAGGCACGGGCTAAACCGTGAATCATGCCTTTACTGTAGCCATGCTCAACTGCAATTTTTTCTATGCAGCGGAGCTCTAACTGGGTGTTGCGAGCGTTTGTGTGATGCGTGAAGGCCCGTCTGGTTAGGGTAAATTGTCATAAAGTTTTACTTGGTGAAATTTTTGACACCTCAGATGTTTTTGTTTGGATAAGATCAACAGTTTGATCATTTAGGTTATAGAAGTTTGAAAATGCTTTCATGTAATTTAATATAAATGCTACATTGAAATAAGTTATATCTTCCAAATTTGTTTTGATAACAATAACAATAATCTACTTTATTGGAATTTACTTTAATAACAGATTTTTTTTTTTCTTTGAGCACTTTTGAGCAACCAGCCTATTGTCATGAGAGAGAAAGTACAGTACTTGAGAAAAAACTGTTATTAAAATGAACTTCAATAAAGCAGATTTTTGTAATTGTTATATTTTTAATGTACTTGGAGTTGATTTGCAATATAAATTTTGTTGTAAATCTGAGTTACTCTTTTATAAGTACTTATGNATTTAAAGAAAAATGTACATGGATAAATATAATGAATAAATAATTTTTTTTTGTTAAAACAGGAGTAGGAGTAGCTATGATTGTTGTCTCCTTTATTCAGTCTATAAGTTATAATGTTTTGATGGCTTATACATTATTTTTTTTGGCTCAATCTTTTCAAGCTGTAATTCCTTGGAGTAATTGTTATGAATGGTGGGGAGCTGATAGTTCTTGTTATGTACGGAATATACATCAGGTAGTATAAAATAAATTTTTTTTAATAAAAATTTTGGATTTCAGTAAGTTTATATTTATTTGTTTTTCTTTTGTGATATCTTATAATGATGATAAAAGTAAATTATAAAATTGTATCAATAAAATATTAATAACAGTAATTCATTTGTACAAATTTAATATTTGTGACTTTTAAAATTTTTCAGAGGTATTATAGATTAATAAGAAAATTTAGTCTATTCATTTTGGCATTATAATTAAATAATTGAATTGTTAAACTGTTTGTATTTTTTAAATACTTGTTGAAAATAAAATTATTATACAGTAAAGTCATTCTAGGCTTATGTATTGAATAATGCAGTTTTCATAAAAAGTAGATTTTTATTGGAGAGATACAATCTACTTTGATTATAATAAGCAAATTTATTTTTTAACTGTTACAATAAATGTGTTTCTCCTTTAATCCTTGTATTTATAGTCTAGTTGTTATCTGTTCAATTGATAAATACAGTAGTTACTGTCTTTCTTAAGATAGTTTATAATTGTTATTCAATTTTTGGGGTACCTGATTTTATTTATGAATTTAAAACTAATAGAATAATATGTATAAATTTTTATTTTTATATATTTCAGGTCAAATGTGCAAATATGAGAGATACAGTAATGCTTTGTAATGTTAATAAAACTACAATGATGAATGTTTCTAATATGATTAATTGTACAAATGCCACACAAACTGCATCTGAACAATTTTGGGAGTGAGTAAATTATAAAAGTAAATATATATGTGTATATATATATGATTAAATTATAATTCATATTAATATTGTTTTGTATTGGCAACACCATTGCCTCAGGGTTTGTATGATTGGCAACATTATTGCTCAGGGTATGGGATATAAAAAACTGCTAACAAAGGAAGCCTTGTCCTTTGTCTAGCCAACATCTTACATACAAGAAGTACAATAAAGACAACTGTAAAGAGTAATGGACTTGTTCTTTTCATAGTAGTTAAGACAATATGCCTTATGCTTTCAGCTAGATTAATAAACACATAAGAAAGGAAGATATCATTTTATATAAATTTGAAAAGATATTTCACTTTTGTGATATGATTTATTTTTATTATAAATAAATAAATCTACATTACCAAAAATGTACATATAATATTATTTGTACAAAAACATTATAGCTTTTGTCAGCTAAATAGAAAATCAGTCTCCTTACCATTACAATTAAGAAAAACATTCATTTTGTAAAAACATAGTTGTTTTTATTAAGGGGTTGTCCATTAATTACATGTATGGGTATTGAGCCATTTTTGATTCCATCCTTCCCTGTTGTATTCAATTGTGTACTTTTGGTAAACCTATTGTTCATTAATTATGTGAACAATAATTCATGGATCTTTTTGACATTCAAGAAATGATTTTAAAAAGTTCTGCAAATATTTTATACTTCTTAGTTTATTCACCTGACTAGTAAGTAGGCTTATAAGAACAACTTCATATGCCACTAATACCACTAAAAAGTCCATGTAGCAATGCCTTGACCTTCTTCCTCCCAATCTTGTACAATGATGTACTAGTAACTTTTCTCCCCCTTAAACTGTATATATAATTAATGGACAATCCCTAAAAAAAATTATACAGTAGAACCTCGAAAACTCGGCCTAATGTGGATCGAAGGGTGGCCGAGTTTGTGAAAATGCCGGGTTATCGGGAATGGGGTTAAAAAAATTAAGTACGAGTGTTTCCTCAGAAAATACTGTACTGTACTTGTATGTACTGTTTACTTGAGAATATAACAGAGAATAAACTGCCCAAATACCCTTAAACAAAGGAAAAGTACGTCCTTTATGAAGGCATAGAGCCTTTACTACATGAAAATGAAAATTAATGAATACACTGTGTACAGTAATTTACCTGATAAGACAGACCTCAGAAAAATACTTTATGAGAGCATTTATACTTTTATAAAGCTGTCTATAATGAAAATTAATTAACTAAGGATTTTTTTGCCCTGCCAGGGTGTGCCCGAGTTATCCGGAGTGCCGGGTTATCGAGAGCCGAGTTTTCGAGGTTCTACTGTATTTAGTGCTTAATATTAATAATCAATTCATCCATTTGTAAGTTTAATTTTAAAAATATAAAACAATTTATAATCAACTTTAATTAAATTAGATGCAGTTATGATCTCAAAGAATTCAAATTAAAAGAAATTTTAAATAAAAATTAGCTTATATTAAAACACACAAACAAAACCTTTATTTATTTTTCATAATAGGAAACAGAAATTTTTATATGATAGTTATACAAGAAGTAAAGATTAGATATAAATGTTTTCATTCTATTTTTTGCATTACTGAAATGAATTAACAATAATTAACAATTAAGAAGTTTTTTTAATAACTAACTCATATGATATATGAAGTCATTTTAGATATTAAGAATATACATTATTATAGTTAAAAAATTTAACATTGATAATTACAAATCTTATATAAAATTACCTCATCAGTAATAATAATGAAATAAATCTCATTTCTGTATGTCTAATACATTGTTTTAATCTTAAAAAAAATTTATAATTTTTATTTAATATATAAATACATACATACACATACAAGTATAAAAATTTTTAATAAATTCTATTTTGTTTTTATTAGACGTTATGTTTTGCAACTTAGTTCAAGTATAGATGAAATAGGTTCTATTAAATGGGACTTGGCACTTTCCTTATTTATTGCTTGGCTAATTGTATTTCTCTGTTTGATAAAAGGTGTGAAAAGCTCAGGCAAGGTAATTATGCTGATTTGTAATTTCAAAAATAAATATTAAACTTATTTATAAGTAATAATAAAACATTATTAATTAATATTAGTGTTAATGATGATGATCAAAAATAAACTAGAATATTAAAATATACATTGTAATATAAGAAAATTGTGAAATGTGAATTGAGAAATATTTTTACTATATGATATACCATATTGATGAAGTTCTTATAAACTTTTCTATTAAATATCTCAGGATTCTTATAAACAAATATTTTTAGTTAATAATTGAAAGAAAAGAAAATGAGTAAAAACTTCAATTTCATATATATAGTACATTCTTAAGAAACTGAATAAATCATTCATTGTATAAAAAATTCACTATATACATAAATAATAAAGATCCCATGGAATTTTTCACTATATCAAGAGTCTAGTGTATATAGTGGACTCTTGATATAGTGAAAAAAATCAATAATCTAGTAATTTCAAAAATTTTTATAATAAATTTAACTATTGTTGTTTTGATTTTTAAATTTATCATGATCATTTCACCATAAAAGATATATATTTTTATATAACTAACATTTATTTTAACATTGAAAACAGGTCATTTATTTTACTGCAACATCACCCTATATTATTTTAATCTCTCTATTTATTTATGGAGCAACATTAGATGGAGCATCAGATGGAATATATTTTTTGTTTGTTCCTAAATGGGAAAGGCTTACAGATTTAAAGGTATATATCAGTTTAATATAAACCAATAAATAAATAAATAAATAAATACCAATATGTATTTGTATTTAAAAGCTCTGTTATAATATTTATAGATATGGTTGGCTGCAGCAGAACAATTATTTTATTCTTTGGGTCTATCTTGGGGAAGTCTCATAATGTTTGGTAGTTATAATCATTTTCACAATAAAATACACAAGTAAGAAGATTTTAAAATTTTAATTTATATTAGTTCTGTGCATTTTTGATTGATTGAAACTTGATTATTCTCTGATTAGATATTTTCACTTATTTTATAAAAAATTAAATCATAAAAAATAAATATTTAGAAATGTAATGATAATATAATCTATGTTGTATGAAAAATACATACACATAGTGTTCTTTTCCTAAAAAAATACTCTGGTATGCATATATGATGACTAAAATTAAAGTTGTTTCAGGAAAAAATGTCACAATAACTAAAGTGTTTAATACTAATTATTTAGCTTTTCTTTATAAATATATATTTATAATGTAGCATTTACAGTATTTTCTGAATTATTTGTAAATTTTCATCTGTACTTTCTCCTCTATTTCTTGTTTTGTGTTTAGTATTAGTTGTTAAATGGTACTTTTTTAGTAATTATGTTTTTATCTTTCTAACATACGAGGGCTATTTTTTAAATAAGGTCCATTTTTTAATATGAAGAAAAATACTGTAAATATCATTAAAATATATTTTTTCCCACATTCTACATACTTTTATCTACTTTTCTACATAATTTCCATTTTTGTTCAAACATTTGTCATACCGCTCAAAGAATTTTAAATTCTGACTTCAAAGAAATCTGCCACCTGCTGCCGAAAGACATTAGGCCACGCCGCTTGTCTTGTATGGCACAGCAGTTTTCTGAAGGTCACAATAAGCATCAGAATTGATTGTTGTGCCTCTTGGCATAAAATCCACTAACAAAGTCCCTTTCCTGTCCCAAAAGATAGTTGCCATGATCTTTCATGCTGAAATCGAATAACAGATCATATCTTACAGTCGGCAGGCGACTCAATTTTCTTAAACATTATAAACTTCTACAGTTCAGCACATAGACAGACGATATGGCTGCAAATGGCACCTAAACATGCGCAAAGCATGCTGAAAGCAGATGCTCATGCACACTGCTGCAATCGCGCGTCATTCTCGCTCTCATTCACAAACAGACTTTATTTAAAAAATAGCCCTTGTATTATCATTAGCATTTCTCTGTACTGTGTTTATTGAATGTAGCTAAGACAGACAATTGCCAGATGGTGTTCTCCTTTCATTGCAAGATGGCCTCTGATGAAAGGGGTGGAAATCCTCATGCTTATTTGCTTTTTATATCAGCTCCAATCAACCCATGGCATTCATTCTGCCCAATAGAGTGGCTCAGTTCATTTTATTCATTGTTAATGTAATGTTACAATGTAACATACTTTGTTTTACAACGTTAAAACCAACATTTTATTCAAAATTGAAAGTACTTTTGATAGTTGACAACTGTCCTCTTCAGAATGATTCAATTAGACTCAAATTGAACTAGATTTCTCATATTTAAACAAAATAAGAATATAACGGGTAACATTTTTGAAAAAATGTTCCAGTTGTATCCCCATGAAATATAAGAAATTTGAAATTTGATAATGATTAGAAACTATTAAAAATAAAAGTTCATAAATATTTTAAAAACATAAAATGAAAAAATAAATGAATGCTCTCTTATAACAATTCATAGTTTTACGATTTTAGTCGATTATATAATGTGATCCATAACTTCAAAACATTACCAAATCAAAAAGATTATAAGTAAATTCAAATCTATAACAATTGTAAATGTCAATTTTAATTTTTTTTAATTTTTAATAATTATACTAATTTCAAATTAACATTTATTCATTTACAGATATTTTATTTTGATCATTAAATTAAATTAATTTTATAATTTATTTTTCTAGACAAGCCTTATTAGTAAGTTCCTTGGATTTTATCACAAGTTTGTTAGCTAGTTTAGTAATATTTTGTGTTCTTGGAATGTTAGCTAAAGAAACTGGACTTTGTATAGATGAAGTTGTTAAAGCAGGTGAGTATATAATTTCATAAGTCAGTGGTTCCTAAACTTTTTTGATTCTAGGTGCCCTTGCTAAATGCAGATTTTCCCAAGGCACCCTAAGTCAAATTCTAACAAGAACATTAAATAATAAATTCTAACATAAAAATTTTATAACATTTTATGGTGCCCCTGTGAGGAAGCTGCGATGCCCTAGGGTACCATGGAGCATACTTTGGGAACTGCTATAATAAGCCTTTAAATTAGTCATTTCTTTATGTTTACTAAAAGTAGAAAAATAAATCTGCAAAACAAAATATTTTATTAGAATCAAATTCATAGTTAAACTAAATATCCTCTTTAGCACATTTGAGTATTCTCTATTTACATTTAAGTTACCTATCTTTGAATTAAAAACTTTTTAATAAAGTCAAAACAAATCAGTGTACTTATAATAATAACAAAGAAAAATATTAAAATTTTGAAATCATCTTAAATGTTGTTTAAGAAATATTTGTAGTAAAATATTTGTAATAAATCATCCTGAAAATATTTGTTTTTTTAGAAAACATAGGGTTCCTACACATCTGGAAAGTCGGAAAATTGGGAATTTTCATTAGTGTTCAGCAAAAGTCATGGAAAGTCAGGGAATTTGCCTCCTTGGCTGCCTTGTTGATTTTTTTTTGCTCACAATAAGGTAGACCAAGTGTAGCTGTCTGCAGGCAGCAAGAAGTAATATGGTACAATGCAACTTATGAAAAGGCATGCAGAATATTTTCAGGATCCAAAATTTCCCCAAAAATTTATTGCACACAAAATAAAACCATAATTTATGAACCAATTAATAATTATTATATAGTTTGGAAAATTGAAATTAAATCATACATATAAGTAGGCCTACCATAAAATTTGCCATGCAACACTAAAACTGATAAATTAATTAACCCCATGGATATTTGCAGATCCCACAAGTTTTATGACTTTTTAATTTTATGCTTATTTATGCTTTAATTTTATGCTTATAAAGATAAAATTACATGGAAACAAATGAATTTTATTCAAAATGTTACTCAGAATTACAAACGCTTAAATTTATGCCAATTAAAACTTTTTATAATAATTTTTCTAAATGACATATCAAAAGTGTCAGTCAGCGGTGCATTTGGTTGATGCTGACTGAAATGAATATTGAAAGTGTTCGGTTGGCAGCACATTTGGTCAGTGGTGTATTCAGTTGGTGGTCACCAAACACCAATTAATCTTATGGTGATGTAATAATAAAATTATTAAACAAAAACAATTGATATTAAAACAAAAAACATCTGAGATATAAAAAAATTTCACCAAGTAAAACTTTATGACAATAACACAAAATGACTTCTAATCTTAATACTGTGTTGAGTAATAACAATCCACAAAACCTTTTCATAACAGTGTGTTAGACTGGATGTTGCTTTTTGGAGAGATTAGTAAAAAGGCAGTTGGACTAACATAACTGGTTGTGTAACAAAAGAACAAAGAGTGCACAAAGATTACACACAGTCTTTACTCCCGGAAGGTCAGCGCTAGAAAGGAGAGAGTGAAACAAGGTTATCTTGCCTGAGGGGTCGAGCGCCACCAACCTTTTATTACATCAGAACATTACAAAACATCGTGATCATTGATTCCAACACAGTGTTGGTAACAATCTTCACTAACGTTTTCGACCTCCACCAAGGTCTTCTTCAGGTGGTGACTAAACAGTGTCTCCTCTTGACCATTGGAACGATGATGCCCAAGATGTAACTAATGCGCATATCGCATTTCACCCCTTTGCTTGTCCCAGTTTGAATTCTTTGAATAAGTATCTCCACGCCTGCGCAATCGTCTCTCCGTCTTTAAAGTTGATTCGGGTGCCCCCATTGTTGGCTTTATAAATCTCCCAGGCCTCCAGGTGATGGATGTGATCAATACAAAATGCCTCTCTGATTACTTTGGTGTTTTGGAAGTCCACCCGAATTTCAGGGTTGGTAACGTAGGCCGACAAGTTAGTGGTGTGCCTGTTGTTTTTAATATCCATTTGATGTTCATGTAACCGTTTTTGTGTTGAGTGGATGGTGGAACCAATGTAAACTAAGTCTCTATGGAATCTATCATCCCTGATGGGAATGGAGTATACTCCTGGGGTCCTGTTGAGATCTATCATGTCCTTGGCATTGTGCAGCAGGTTGTAAATAGTGCCGGTTCTCCTGTACGCAATCTTTGTGCGATTACGGCAAGCAATCTCCCTGTATAGGTGGTCTAAATGTTGGTTGAACCAGACGACTGCACGTCTATCGTTCTTAACAGGTTGGTGGCCGCCATCCAGGGTAGACAGGGGGCTGCCACTGCAGTGTGGGGGACGGTTGGCGCAGGCACGGGCTAAACCGTGAATCATGCCTTTACTGTAGCCATGCTCAACTGCAATTTTTTCTATGCAGCGGAGCTCTAACTGGGTGTTGCGAGCGTTTGTGTGATGCGTGAAGGCCCGTCTGGTTAGGGTAAATTGTCATAAAGTTTTACTTGGTGAAATTTTTGACACCTCAGATGTTTTTGTTTGGATAAGATCAACAGTTTGATCATTTAGGTTATAGAAGTTTGAAAATGCTTTCATGTAATTTAATATAAATGCTACATTGAAATAAGTTATATCTTCCAAATTTGTTTTGATAACAATAACAATAATCTACTTTATTGGAATTTACTTTAATAACAATTCTTCTCTTTTCTTTACAGAGTTTTTTGTTTATAATTACATAATATTGAAAATTATTTTTAAAAATTTATGATATGGTTTATAAAAAATTGAATTTTTTCTTTTAAACACAGACCAAGGATTGGCATTTGTTGTATATCCAGAAGCATTAGCAACATTGTGGCTTCCCCAGTTATGGACATTTTTATTTTTCATGATGATGCTGCTTCTTGGTATAGACAGTGAAGTAAGGATTTTAAATTAAATTAATTAATTGAGAAAATTAACTTTAAATTAATTAAATTTATTGATATATGAAGAAATCATTTCTAAATTTAAATTAAAATAGTTTTATTTATAAATAAACTTAATAAAGTAATCGAAATACAAAAATTAAAATATCAGATAATTTATAGAATAAAAAAATTTCTTGAGATTAAACTAAATTAATAATGAAAGTTTATGTATTTGTGTGACTGTAACAGAATCTTATTATAATTTTTTAAAAGCATAAGGATATTTATTTTTAAACTTTTAATGTAAATTTTTTAGGTGTTAAAAATTGAGTTTTCAAGTTGAACATTATCAAAAAATTCATTATTAGTTTTTTGAAGTACTGAAAATCTGATTAACTGTAATTTTGATGTTCTGTTATGTTATTCATATCTGATGCAACAATGTTGTAACCATCTTGTGCACCATGCAATGCAAGGGCGAATAATCAGACGAGTGAATCATTTCTTTACTTTATTGTCTTAATTATAGATATAATATAATTAATATTCATTAATCTTTCATATTTTATTTTTATCAAATCATCACATTTTTATTATTAATAGATGTCTTAAGTTTTATGGAAATTTATATTTTATCATTATTTTTTAACAAACATTTATGGTTGGGCCTCAGTTAGGGTCCCTAAAGCTTAGTCCTCCAAGCATTTCCTATCATTCAAGTATATGAATAGGTAATCACATACTCCGAATCGATTATGGTGTGCAGATAAAGAAAACAAACAAAAACAAACATTTTCAAACTTCTTCCAAGTTCTTCATCGGGTTTTGTAACAATCTCTCGATGATTCTTCGTAAGCTTTTGGAATAAAATTCAAACAAGCAGTATGAATAGGATACATTTTGTATTAAATATAATTTTTTTGAGTTTTTTAAGGTAAACATGGCCACTTTAAAGTTTACTTATATTATTTTGTAAACATCACTGAAAAAAGCAGAAATTATTATTTGATCTTTTGAATTCTTCCACAATATTTCTGCCAAGTAAGAGGTTATTGTTTCCATATTTGCATCATGTGCTTTTTTCACTGAAAATAATTGAAACTATTTAGTTTTAATTAATTTTAGTTTTGACCAAGAGCTTTTAATTCTTTAAATCAGATTAAGTTAGTCTGATGATTTACAGATGTGATCATATTTAATTTCTCTAAAACCTTTGAGACTATCACTCATATGTGTAAATTGTCATACCAATTTTAAGTTCTGTTTTAATTATTTCTTGCAGAGTAGCTTTAGTTCTTTGTTCTATAGCAAAAACTGATTTTGGTTATGGCTAAATTCATTCATTAAATACTGCAAAATTTCTATTTTTTCCACTTTACTTACCTAATATATTGTTTATTTTTCCCATCAAACCTAGGATGCAGGGTCCTTTTTTCCTATAGATATTAATCAACTTTTGTTGTGTTTTGCTTTTCTTCTCATTCTGCCTATTTGAACAAGTTTTTTGAATTCCATCCATTTTTAATCTTTTTTCAAATATAATCAATGCCAGTGGTATATCCAAGATTTTGAGAATATGGTTGCTCTTAAGGCAGATTTTAGGATATCAAGGTACAAGACACAATGAAAAGTGTCAGTTGAAAAAAGAATCCATAGTAAAGGAACTCTACACTGTTCAAATTTTTTATCATAAAATTATTTATATTTGAAAGTTGCTTACTATTTGCATAAGTATATGTGCTAAAATAATGTGGAAAACTTCTTTATCTGTTGCCATTATACAAGTTGAAAAATGTTTGTTCTTGTTTACAAGTTCTGAATAAAGTACACAATTTCTTTGTAACAATGGTAACACAACAAAAAAGGAAATTTTAATTTCTACACACTGTGGGCAACACTCTGGCACCCAAAAATCAACAAGCATGATACTGATTCTCCACTGGACACACACTGGGCAGTACTGATCCATCACACAAAAAGCAATGCACTAGTTTCCCCACTCTAGGCAGGAAAATTTCACCCCACATTTTAAGGGATTAGATTACAAAAAAAAACACACCTGAGTCATGTGACAATTTCCATTTAGTTGTATATATTGAACATCAAACTTAAAACTTAACACTAGTGAATACTATTAACTGTATTTTTTGAACCAAGAATATGCAAAATGTATGAATAAAGAGCTTGCAAATAGAGAGTTCAACTGTATTAGATTATATATGATTAATTTTGAGTAAATTTTCTTAAATAGAAATTAAAGCAAAAAATTTATATATTTTTATTTATTTTAGTTTGCATTATTGGAGACTTTAACAACAGTCATTTATGATGAATTTCCAAAATTACGGAAATATAAAATAGAAATATTATTATTTCTTTGTAGTCTTTGTTTCCTCTTAGGACTACCTTGTGTTACACAGGTATTTACTAACTTTTTTAAAATATTCTGTTGTAATTTATTAAATTAACTATTTTAAAATTCATATGATAAACATTTTCTATTCATTCTTGATAACAACTTTTGCATATTTTTAGGGTGGTGCTTACATATTTAATATCATGCATACTTATGGAGCAGGATTTCCCCTTTTATTTATAGCAATTTGTGAACTACTTTCTATTATGTGGGGATATGGTAACTTTTCTAAAAATTTATAATTTTAATTTTAATGTGTTCTAAAAATATGTTTATTCCTTGTTTCAGAGACAGAATTATTTTATAAGCAAAATTTAAATTAATTAAATCATATTTTCATTTACACTATAAACTAAGCTTGAAATTATAAATTAATCGAATGACAATACAAAATTCATTGGATCATAACTTGTTAATTAAATATATAAAGTAATTTGGACTAAAGATAGATCAAACAATAAGGTCAGATTAGCTATTGGAACTTGGAACTTGGCTAATTATTGAATATAATACAAGATGTTAGCCTAATTACCTATCTTTAGTCTGAATTACATAGTATCTAGTGTGAAAAACAATAATTCATAGCAGGACTATTGTGTGGATTACCATGAGATGAGAGAGACAAAGGAAAGTTACTTAAAATTAAGTTTATGTACAATATATATTGGTATATATATTTTTACACATACAAAAATTACAGGATGCACTAGGACACATATAGAATTACCTACATCCCAAATAAATTTGTTAGTATTCAGAGCTGCTGGATATGATACGAGCCCTTGCTGTTAAAATGCACATGAATCTATCACAAAAATACTCCTCAGACAATGTCCATTAATTGTAGCTCACTAATTCTAACACAAAATTCTAAATGTCCAGTCAGTACTTTTGTTAATGCAAATAAATTTTTACCTTCCGTTCAATAATACAAAACCTGCATACACTTCCAATCGTACCACACGGTTTTTTGGGGCACTTTCACAGAAAGAAAATAAGTCTTCCATATCTTTACCAGACAGGTCCTCATCTCGGGCAGGAAAAAGGTTATGTTGACAATCCGTGCTTCCTTAAGTACCCCTTCCCTCTCACTAAAGTCTGCCAACCCCCCTATACAACCAAAAATAAATAAATAGAAAAATTATGTATAGCCTAAAAACCTGTAACGGCACACTACAAATTAATTTTAAGCTTTAGCCAAATAGTTAATATGATCATTAGAATATTTTAGGCTTGGTTGTCTACATGTCTTTACTACTCCAGTAGAGACATATAGACATAATCCTACCAGTAGCACACCCAGAGAGAGGGCCAAAGGTACCTGGCACCCTCCAATGAAGATAGGAAAAAAAAAAACTAGAAAATTTTCCAAAAATAACTTTTCCTAATTAGAATTAATTATTTTATTTTTATCTTAATTTTTTAAATGAATCTTTCGCACTATTTTATGAAATATTAATTTTGCGGGTATTTATTTCAGCAAAATCTTTCATTAAAACATCACAATTTAATTTTTCACATGTTTCGTGCTCAATAGATAAAAGTGTCAGATTTGTTAATCGTTGTCCGTAAATAATAGTGAGGTTGCGGCCAAAGTTTTCAACGCAAAAACGCGTACGTCGGACGTTCAGCGCCGTCTTTCTGTAAGCCTAGAAGTTTGACAATAGCGTTTGGAACGTCGAGCATGGCACCACTGATGTTCCAAACGCCATTGTCAAACTTCTAGGCTTACAGGAAGGCGGCGCTGAACATCCGACGCAGGCGTTTTTGCGTTGAAAACTTCAGCCGCAACCTCGCTAGTTTTTAATTGGTTTTAATTTAGAAAAACTTCGTTCTGTTGATGCTGTTGAAATCGATTTCAACAGNTACTAGAAAATTTTCCAAAAATATTTTTATAATTAAAATTGTGTTTTTATAATTAAAAATGCATTGTGTTGTGTCTTCTATTTGTATACTAAATATGAATTAGCAGTCACATAAGGTGGGAATTTTATTGAATTGGCATTAAAAATTTTTTTATCCATTAAACTCAGCTGCCCCAAGATTAAATCCCATGCTATTGAATCCTACAGTGAATTAAACTCATCCCCAATGAATAAAATTAAAACTAGCAATTTTTTTTGCTCAGTTTAACTTATAGATTGATCCTTATTTAATTGTGATTTAAAATTCACATTGTATTTAAATACCATAAATGAAGTAATTAAAAAACTATTATGTAAGGCATGTGTTGTCAGTTAATACATGTTTAAAAAGTTATGTTGTCAGTATATGAGGGCATTTACACACATGTGAAAAAATATTTATCTGGTGTCATAATATTCAGTTTCTTATTTGTCTTGCAAAAGATCAAAACAGAACCAGGTAGTTAGTTGGTGTGTGAAGTTGACTGAGTAAACTAATGAGGTACTATCCAAATACTTAGAGAATTTAACTTATTCTAAACTTAAATTGTTTTGTATGAATATAATATTAGTAAAGATTAGAAAATAGACTGAAGCTATGTTTAATTGATATGTGTTATGTGCATGTTTATACAGTGTGGTGCTGCTTTTTTTCTATATTCAAAAATACAGAATTATATACATAAAAATATTCATTTTTATAATTCAAAATATCATAGTCACAGTCTGCATTTTCTCAATTTTGATCATATACAATAATAATTCTAAATGAAATCAATATTTTTCATAACATTTAAAAAGAACTGTTTCATTGTTAAATTAATTTAATACAAATATTTTTGTTTGTTAAATTTTAAATCTGTGCTATTTTTTTTTATAAAGTACTGTACTTATAAATGTAAATACTGTATAAATTACCCTCTAGACATTGTAATGCTTATTTCTATCATGATATACTTGTTCTGTGATGCATTAATTGATGTGATTAGAGTATTAGGATAAATCAAAAACAACCTCTCTGAAATCACCTCAGGAATACAGGTACTTGAACTTTAACACAGTTGCTTTAATTTTTTGAAGAAATTTGAAGTTGTATGACCTTTTATCAGAAAATTGTCAACATGTTATTGATAAAAAAACGGTGTTTGGTTGTTTGGAGCAATAATAAATGTCTGTTATAAGATGAGTTTAATTTATATATAAATGAAAATTTAAATTACACAGTAAGAAAAACCAACTGATCAAACACATTTATTTCTGAATATTTCTGAAATAGCTAGCGAAATAACTTATTTACATTAATAAGCAAAATTTATTATAATATAAGAAAATTAAAATATGAATGAAAATCTTCCTAGAAAGGAACTCTGCCCACCAAGATAATATATACTATATAACAACCCATTATTAAGGAGCACAATGTGCAATAAGTACAATTGTAACTAAAACAGTAAATATAATGAAAGTATGCATATTTAATTCTAAAAAGTTACATTTTATATTCTTAAGTCATTTGTATGACAAAAATAATAATCTGTAATAAATATTTAATACTTTTCCCAGCAGGAAACAGACAAAAATTCTTTTCTGAAAAAATTCTTTACTTAATGATTTAAAAAAGTCAATGACATCATCATCATCATCTGAGAAATATAAGACATAAAGTGTTTCTTAAGTGGATCTCTTAAAAAATCCTAGTTTTGAACGATTTTTATCAAAAATACAAAACTCAAAGGATGCTAAGTTCAGACTATGTATAGGATGATACACAAGGAAAGCTCAAGTACTTGTATTCCTATAGTGATTGCAGAGAGGAAGCAGAAAGGTATGCCTGTTGCATGATAATGCAACAGGCATACCTTTCTATTTCTCATTCTGCATATCAAACTTCAAACTGACTAAAAACAGTATGGATGAGAAGTAATGGACTGTGAGAAGCGAAGTTGGGATGCCACAACTTCATCACAGAACAAGGATACTACTATTATGGAAACAAATAAACTTATATTAATACATCTTCATAGTTACATTAAATCATAAAAAATAAAATAAAATAATGTTTTTCTTGTTACTTTTTAAAATTATGCTATTACAAAAATTCAGATATTAAGAAACAGCTGTTTTTAATATCTGAATTCTTAAATATGAAACATTATGATTCCATTTACTATAGGCACTTTGTTTAAAATATTGTTGCTGATTTATTAGGGGTTTGCAGTGTTTATTAATTTACAATAATTATTGCATATAACCAATTTAGAAAATGTTGATTTTGTTTGTGATATTGTAAATTATTAGAATATTTTTTACACATTTATGAATTTTATGAATGAATTCTATTTCAGTTAAGTTAAATTAGGTTACATTGATTTTTTTCAATTTGGAAAAACTGCAGGTTTTTCTCATCTTAATATAAAAGATGAAAACCTAGTTTTAATACACACAACTGTACATGTTTCATGTTTAAACGACTTTCCATTTAATGTTGAACAGCAAATCATAAGAAATGTAACAATAATTTCTTTTTCAAAGTAGCATCATTTTTATTTATATAAATATAAGATCATCATCAGAATTCACTTGTGACAAATATATTTTATCTAAATTCCAAAATATCTGTTTGAAAATGTTTGATTAATAATACTTTTTGGCATATATTTTTAAGGAATGAATCGTTTATGCTGTGATTTCGAAATGATGTTAGGGATAAAAATTAATTATTATTTTAAAGCTAATTGGCTTGTTATTTCACCAGTGATATTATCAGTAAGTATTGAATTTATATTATGTATTATTTATTAAATTTTATGTTTATATAAAATATATAAATTAAATATGATTTCAACCATAATAAACATTATTTATGAGAGAAATATAGAAATTGTAACAAAATTTTTATAACCATAGATTTACATGTTTGAATATTTGGTTTCAAAAGAATTTCTTCAAAAATAACAAACGTAATAAATTAAAAACAAAAATTAAACTCTCATATTTTTTATCAGATAATTCAAATTCCAAAAAATGGCTTCTTTCAAATCTCAACAAATGCAGAAAAACTATTAGAGCAAATTATAATAGAATCCCAACATTTTTGAAATGAATAATTTGTGATCTGTCAATACAACTGTAAGATATGTTAGACTGGATGTTGCTTTTCGGAGAGATTAGTAAAAAGGCAGTTGGATTAACATAACTGGTTGTGTAACAAAAGAACAAAGAGTGCACAAAGATTACACACAATCTTTACTTCCGGAAGGTCAGCGCTAGAAAAGGGGAGAGTGAAACAAGGTCACCTTGCTCGAGGGGTCAAGAGCGCTACCAACCTTTTATTACGTCAGAACATTACAAAACATCACGATCGTTGATTCCAACAAGATATACATTCATCTGCTGGGGATTATCATTGTTAAGTTCCTCTTTTATATACAGGTTATTCAAAAAGCAGGTTATGTCTATAACTAAGTATAGTTGCAGTGCCTCATGGTGTGTCTAAAATACATTGTTAATACTGCATATTCATTAAACGAGGCCTTCCTGTATATAAAAAAAATCACAAACATTCTGAAGAGGGATTAAAGAACTGCCACACTATAATGAATTGTTTTATTAATTGTAAATTAAATAAAATATAAAGTTCAATAACAATTTAGTAAAATAAATGTTTCCTTATTTCAATTGTTTGTTCATGAAATCAAATGAAAATATTCCAATGTTTAACATAGGATTTTTAATACAAATGTTTTGACTTATTGGTAAATAAATCTGATAAGCTAGTTTTAGTTCTTTTTTTTTTTTAATTATCATATGGTAGAATATAGAAGAATAACATAAAAGCCAAGATGTAAATTAATATTAAGATTTTAATACTTTTGAAATTTTAAATTTTTATTATTTATATAAATTTAAAGATTTTTGATAAATAAATTTATATTTTTTAGATTATATTTATTTATGGTATTTCTACGCATGAAAGATTAGCTTACAATGATCAAAATAATCCTGACTGGGCTGAAACTGTTGGTTGGATTTTAGCATTATCATCCATGATTCAGATACCTTTATGGGCAGTCATAACTCTTATTAAATATAGAAATGTATGTATTTTAAAAATTTGAATGGATGATTAATTATTTATAATATGTTACTGGTATCTCTCAGTATTCATGATGGCTAGGTTTCTTGGAAATCTTGCTAATGTCAAATAGGAAAGCCTGTGAGAAAATTGAGTTAGGTTCCTGCAGGTCAAGCCAATGTGGCTGAGCTAAAACATGTTTCTGTCTTTAAAATATTTAAAGTTTTGCAGATGATTCAATAAGCAAATAATAACAACTAATGTTTATTTTTTTTGATATGTTTAATTATATTAAAAACATTAGTTTTACATTTTAAGATAATTGTGGAAGAGTTACAACAGTTTGGAAAAACTGAGTTAATGTTGCTTGATAGACTTTTTTCATTCATGTCCTTCCAGGCTTTGGCATATGAGAGTTGGGCTGTTTCCAAAGCTTGTTTAAACTTGAGATTGCATTTAGGAGTAGATTCTTGTAACTCCTTGCACAAGCTATCAATAGTGCTGTATATTTTTGAGAGCTTGTAAGTTGTCATTAGCAGCTTTAGCATTTTTTTCTGTTTACCATCTCCCTCTTCGCTGCCATGAAAATTTTCCTTAAACATCATGTCTAGTTCCTCATTTTTGCATTATGTAGCTGTCTGGTAAAGTATGTTCCAAATATCTACGTTTCTCAAACCTCCCACTGTCTACTTTGCCATCTTTTATATTATTACATTAGATCACTAATTATTCTTATTGTAAGGAACTGTCTATTTACTGTACAGTCGACTCCCTATAACACTGTTGATAATTCCATTTTATATGAATTCCATGTTGTACGAGTCACTTAGATTTTACAAATAAGTCAGCTGTTCACAGCCCTGCACACATATTTGTAAAATCTAAGTGACTCGTACAACATGGAATTCATATAAAACGGAATTATCAAGTGTTATAGGGGGCTCGACTGTATATACACTATTTACATAATTGTGACATAAATTTTGTCATGCACAATTTAACAAAAGGCATTGTTGTTGTAATGCAGTGACTTCAGTTCAATAGTAAAGTAGTTACTGTACTTTGCTTGATTATGTCAAAAAATGTAAAAATTGTAGATAACAGAAAGTACATTTTTTACAAGTACTATATTGTAGTGGAAATATTGTAAATCAATTTGCAAATATGCAAATATTTCTGAATAGTCATATGGTTGGTCACAATTTTTTAATTGCAAATAAGCAAAAGTGCAAATACCAAATACGTGAATACTGAGAGTTACCTATAATTTATTTTCACTGTTTATTGTTATTTAATTTATGAATACTTGCATAAATTCCTGCATGTGATCAATCACAAAACTATTATAAAATGGTCAGTTGACATTAACTATTATTGAATAATATATTTATTTCTAAAATTTTAATATATGAGTGTTGGAAGGAACGTAGTGACAACATGTCACCATGCTCCTTAGGAACAAGTGGGGCACTGTTGATTTCTGGAATATAGAGGGAAAAGCAGAGCTTGTGCAGAGAATGTAGATCGACGAGTACGAAGCAGTTACTTGGTGGTATCAAATTGGACTGCCCTAAAGTGATGTTTTCTAAGTTTGATCATTGTATTGAATAAAACGTGGATGTGATCTTACAAGCCAAAACTGAAACACCAGTCCAATGAATGGTATCTATCACCCATCATTCCTCACCCTAAAAAAACTGTGCCAAGAATTTGGAAATGTGATAGTGATTTGATAGTGGTGTATGATTCTCTGTCATGCAGTTTCTCAAGGCCAGACTGTGAATGCTGCATACTATCGTAGATATCTGGAACATCATCCTGTGGTGAGGAGGAAATAGCAGCATTTCCAAATATGTGCTCCCATTTTCTTGCTTGACAAAGCTCACTTGTCATACTGCTGCTCCTGTGTTGTAGTTGTTAGGATAGTGTGGGTGAGAAATAATGGAACATCCTCCAAATTCATCCGGTATGGGCCCCTGTGACTTCGATCTCTACCACAAAGTAAAGGAACCCTGAGAGGAAAACGTTTTCACATAAGAGATGCCATTCTTTGAGCAGTAGGGCACTTGTTCGAAGACATAAACCAACACAGCAGTGTTACTGGTGTGCAGAGCCTTCTACATGTGTGACAGATGATGATAAATTTAGTAGGGGGATTATATTGATCGAATCTAATGCTATTTCGTTTCTATAATAAATAGTTTGTTATATATGGATATGTTGCCGCTACTTTCTTTCCAGCTCAGGTATGTATATTAGTTAAGTTTCCATTTTTGTTTAAAGCTGACTCCATGTTTTAAATTTTTATTTTTGTACTGTAGTTGTTTTTATATGTTATGCTAATTTATCAGTATATACAGTTGAACCTGTCTATCTCTAATCTCATGGGAATGAGAAAAAAATTTGAGATAAACAGGTTTCGAAATATAGAGGTAATCAGTAATAGGTTTGATTGGAGGTGATTTTATTAATACAATAGCTAGTAAACACCTATATTAGGTATATATATAAAACATTTTTGACATACCTTAACAGAAATGTTTGTCAATAGTTTTTGATGCCTGACTTGCTTCAACTAATAAGACCAGGACCACCCCTAGCTTTTGCGGGGCCCGGGGCAAATCTGAAATTGCGGGGCCCTTTCAAAAAATAAACTAAGTATTAATTTAAAAAAAAAAACTAATAAGTAAAATAATTAACGTTAACTTTCAAAAATTTATTTAAACAAAATTGCGGAAATATAAAACAAAGTGTAAAAAATATTTTTTTTTTTAAGATTGTACAAAGCATGTTTGTTTTTATTTATTTTATTTTTATCAAATCATCACATTTTTATTATTAATAGANTTTGCGGGTATTTATTTCAGCAAAATCTTTCATTAAAACATCACAATTTAATTTTTCACATGTTTCGTGCTCAATAGATAAAAGTGTCAGATTTGTTAATCGTTGTCCGTAAATAATAGTGAGGTTGCGGCCAAAGTTTTCAACGCAAAAACGCGTACGTCGGACGTTCAGCGCCGTCTTTCTGTAAGCCTAGAAGTTTGACAATAGCGTTTGGAACGTCGAGCATGGCACCACTGATGTTCCAAACGCCATTGTCAAACTTCTAGGCTTACAGGAAGGCGGCGCTGAACATCCGACGCAGGCGTTTTTGCGTTGAAAACTTCAGCCGCAACCTCGCTAGTTTTTAATTGGTTTTAATTTAGAAAAACTTCGTTCTGTTGATGCTGTTGAAATCGATTTCAACAGCATCAACAGAACCTAAATTTAATACACTTAAAATTTTTTTTTTAAATTTAAAAACATTTAATAAATTTAAATTGTGCGCAGAACATGACACAAAAAATGCTGTCGGATTTTTTTCCAAAATCCTTGTTTGCACGTCTTTTCTCTTGCCTACCATGTTAGCCCCATTGTCATAAGCTTGTCCACGGCGTTCGTTCAAAGAAATATTTCAAGTTTTAAGTTGTTACATAATTTTTCTGATAAATCAAGCCCTGTACTTTTCGGCATAGGAGAAAAATCAATAAAATAATCATTAATTTCAACTTCGTTTCGTTCTTATTCGTTAGGCATTTCTACAATTCGAACAATCAGAGTTAATTGTTCAATACGACTTTTATCGGTAGTACAGTCTAAATGTACTGCATAATACAGTAGACCCCCTATAACACGGGTTCCTATAATTACGATTCCTATAAGACGGCGAAAAAATTGCGACGGTATCCGTACAAACCTGGTAAAAAAAACTCCTATAATTCGATAAAACGTCATCGGGCAGCCGAACTACTATCCGCTGTCCAGCGCCACTCTATGGAGAGTTAGGTAAGTTGTTTACTATCGTCTGTACAGTATGTAAATTAGGTACCGTAAGTCTAATACAGTACTGTAATTTTATACATTTCTTGTGAAAAAAACATTTCTTATTCAACGGCCATAAAAATTATTTATATTAATGATGTCTCCAAAGTTCAACGAAGTTTTCGCAAAAAAATAAGTTATCAGAAATCGCGGCCGCGGTTTGGTGCGCTGCTCCGCAACGAAAACAACTTGAGCAATGGCGACGTCGAATGGTAAGTAATCCAACAATTTTTTGTTTATAGCGTAGTTTATATGGATTATTCCCCCCCAAAAAAAATATACGTATTTTGGAAGTGTTGAGTCGAATTAGTCTAGAATCGATTAATTTTATGGAAGAAAACCTTTCAAACAGCTGTAGTCCGTAAACTTCACACGTGTCGGGCTGTGATTGGCAATGACTCGTAAGAAATCGATTCATAAAGAACGGAACGTATCTACTGTGTTATAGGGGGGTCGACTGTATTCACTTTTTTATTATTATTTCATTTTTAACTTTGTTTGATTTTTCCAACCTAAATAATGATCGTTTGTTTCTTTATCTTTGATACGTCTTATAGCCTATGTTCTGCCATTCTTGCATCGAATGTCGAAATTATCAATAATTCTATTTAGTACCATTAAGCAGCATAAATTTGTTCAATTGAAACATTTATAAGCTTACAATATGCTCAAGTATATAAATATTCTATGCAATGCTAATTACAACTACACTGACTTGGCGCCTAGTTTTGTTGTAAGTTACATACAGCCAACTTACAATTTATATTATAAAAACTATTTTTTTCTTTATTATTATTTTTATTATTTTTAAGGTAATTATTTTTTTATAAAAGAAAACTACTAATAGAACACTAACAAACATAAATATATTTGAATTTATACATTAAACAGTTATTCTTTTTGTAGATCGTAAAATCAATTAGTAGCAAAGTTGTATCAAGAAGTGAAGATTCATAAGATTTTTCCAGTGTACCTTACAATTATACTTTAAAATTAAGTTTTACGTTGAAATACAAATTGTTACATTTTAATTATAAAGCATTATCATGCTGTATCCTCTTAAGCGTGGGGCCTGGGGCGGTTGCCCCAGTTGCCCGGCTCTAGGGGCGGCTCTGAATAAGACAAACCAAACTCGTAGTCAGTTGACTACTGATTAATTGTAACTATGCACTGTATTGCAAGGGTTGTTTATCAACTGTAATTTATGCTCTCAAAATATAGTTGCTGAGCTTTGACACTTCAGTCCATAATTTGAGATATAGAGGGTTTGGGAGAAAATTATTTGAGATAAACATGGAAAATATATTGAATTTAGGCTGAAAATGAGGGGGAAATAAATTTAGAAATAAACAGGTTTGAGATAGACAACTTCAACTGTATTACAATAATTCAACATAAGAAATTATGCATTTTCCAGTTTTATTAAAATGCTAAAAGCTATGGTATTCCAAACCCAGTATTTCTCATATAAAAAATTATTATAAATTGCAACATAGATATGAGACCAAATCCATAAGAGACCACAAGAGATGCACAGTTTAACAAGGTGAAAATCCCAGTTTCAATTGAAGACAAACTTTTGCAATATGTATAAAGAGGGAAAAGTAAATAGAGAGGTTGAGGCGCACGTATTTAGCCCAAAACGTATACGGGTAAAGGGTGAGCGCCGCCATCTGGCAGTTCTGGACCGTCGATAATGGCGTTTGCTACGTGTAGCTTGGTGAGTACACGATCGGCTTAAACGTCTTCATTTTTTGTGTTTGGGGTTAAAATTATGATTTATTTTGCTTCCGCCATTTTTTTCAACTTATTTCCCGTGAGTCAATGCGCGATGTTCACTGAGTCACGTGATGTTATGAACGTGTGCCTCAACGATTTTTACTTGGACTTGAAACATGTAACGTGTACTTCTGCTACCCGTACACGTTTAACGTTTGGACTTGTGCCTCAACCTCTCTAATCAATTTAGTGATACAAAATGTTAAAAAAAAAGAAGAAAAATATTCGAATGACAAAAATAAAAAACTTTAGTGTCTCATATCTTTGTTGCAATTTATAATTTTGCAATTTGCAACTTTTCCTATAATTTAAATGAGAGAATATAAACCCAAAAATAAGCACTTGAAAGATTAAAGGAATGAAGTGTATTTATGGATAAAACATACTTTAGATCCACAACTGGAGACTACAGATGTCAAAAAATATTTTATCCATACATTTATTCTTACATTTTATCCATACGATTATAGGAGTCAATATCCTTTTGACTCCTATAATTTCTTAAATGCTTGTTGTTGGGTTTATATTCTATTTAATATGAATCTTTCATATCAAAACAGATTTAAACTATATATAGTTTAAAATTGTTTTGACGTAAATGATATAAATATAATATGAATATACTGTATACTGTATATATATTTGTATAAAAAAATAATTGAGAACAAAAAATAAAAATGCTGTTGTTTAAATAAAGTAGTGTTTTAAAAACTCTTCCTCTGAGAAACACAGTTTGAATTACAATTAATTATATTATTTTTGATTTTTTTTCTTTCAGTGTTCATAGTTTATTAAAAAAAGAAAAAAAAACAAGTCTGAATAGAATCTGATAATGAATGAAAAATATTATTGATATATAAAGAATTCTTAAATATAAATTTTTACATTTAAAATATTAGTAATTCATTGATTACATATATTAATTTATATATTTGTTTTTCGTATAGAACCTTCATCAAGCCATATATCCAACATCAGACTGGGGACCTGAAGATGTAGTCATTAAAAATGAATGGTTGAAAATGGTAAATGAAATGAAAGTTAAATATCTACATAAAATTGTACAAGACACTACCGAAAGTCAATTGTAAATAACGTATTTAAATAAAGGACAGTTTTTATTTGTGTGTTATTAATTAAATAATATTACTCTTGCACTTATTAAATTTGCTGGAGTTTGTGGCATTAACTAAGTACTGTACACCAATCAAAACCTTGACAATCCAGTAAATAATTCTAATTCTTTTTGCCTCTGACCTTACCAGTGGCTTGCAGTCCATGGAAGCTGTGGAAATGCCGCTTTTCTTGTAATTTCTAAAATATAAATACATATTATGCAATTATTTTCATATTTTAATGTACTTTGAATTATTTAAAATTAATATTTTATTATAACCGCATTATGTATTTTATTATAAATTTCTATACACGTGAAAAACAATGATAAAATTGTATATTCGAATATAAATTCGTATATGCATATTTCCAATGGAAGCGCCGTATTGTCGAATACGGCGCTTCCATTAGTTTCCACTGCGAAAATATCTGAATCATGTAAAGTAGCCAGATTACAAGCATTCGCTCACGCTTTACAGAGCACCAAACTATGGCGGTTTAGCTGCTGGGTGCTACACACCATAATGATTCCATCCGTGGGGAGCTATTTGACTAAGTGGATGGTTTTAAGATTTAAAAAGTAAAGAATATTTTATGTTATTTTTATGTACGTTTCTTTACAAAGCTATGTGTAATTATAATTTGTTTTCTAAGGGAAAATAACAAAATAGGAACATAAATTATTTATAACCATTTAAATGCAATTTTTATAATTTAATTTAAAATATTTGAATTAATTCATATACAGTAATTGGAACAAAATAAGATTATAATCTGTTATATATATATATATATTACTACTCGGTGAATTTTCTTTCTATTTCTTTTCCCTTTATTTAAATAAATATTGAATCATCAATAAAGTATTTTCGGTTGTACAGTATTGGCGCACGATCCCTTTCTAGAATGGCCGGATAGCCGAGTGGGCAAGATGGTAGCCTACCGCTCTGGGGGACCCAAGATCGAATCCGAACTGGTCGAAAAATCCTCAGCAATTTTTCGATGGGTCTGTCCGGATATATCGGGCCCCGTCCCTCACTACCCGGTCGCCCCTTCTCGAATGTCAGACCACACGTCTGAAGGAAAGCAATGCACGAGTTGAAATCGAAGTTTGCCTCATTTCCCATATTCGTCCGATCTTTCCGATCTCTAGGCGTCTTCTTGAGAGAAGGAAAAAACCCTCTTGTACGAGTTTCTGGTATCTAACACTACATTTTAATATACTGTATCTGGTATATAAAAGCAAGTGTGTTGAACACAATAGTTCTTGTTTCGATTAAATACGTTCTTGATAGTGGAGTTATGTTTTAAAATTGACAATTAAAAAACGAAAATACTTTCTTGATGGCCCAATACATTTTATTCTTGTTCAATAACGAACAAATTTTAAGTTAGTAAGTGAGTATTACCAATTGTATTGTCCATTTTGTACTACGAGTTCATAAGAAACTGGCTTTGTAATTGACTATATTCATTTGAGAATTTAATACTCTGTTGTTACTGAATCTATTATCGAACTTTTATAAAGCGCAATGGAATTTACATTCAGGAACAAAGCTTGCCCGAGCTTGCTCGTAAAATTGCTATATCTTAACCCATAAAGTTTCATTTAATCAATTTTTGAGGAAATATTTTTTTGAAAAATTGATTTTTAAAAGGAATATATTCATACAATTGAATATTTTGTACCCGGTATGTATAATTGTATATCCATCACCCATTTTATTTTAACAAGTAAGCCTTTATAATTTTATTTTTAATTTTAGCCCTTATATTATGGATAGCAATTTAGAATGTAATTGCGATATTGAAAATTTATTTCAAAAAAGTTTTGGCTCGAGACCTTATAATGAAAAATAAAACATTATTAAAAGAGAAAGACCATTGCCTAAATTAAATATAAATACGTCAACAAAAAACTATGTTCGATATTTTCACAATAAAATTTATGAAGATATAAAATGGCTTTGTGGATGCATAAAAATGCAAAAATTGTTTTGTTGGCCTTGCCTACTATTTTCAAATGAAATTAGTGTGTGAAATAAGAATGGCTTTGACGATCTAAATAAAGACAGAGACAGCAAAAAACACGAAAATCGTAAATCTCCATCGATTCATTCGTAAAATTGAAGCAATTTGGAAATCAAAATAGACTAGAATTTAACATTAGTAAACAATATAAAATAAATATTGAAAATTATAACAAAGTTACGGCTAATAGATGTATTATATCTAAATTAGTAGATGTTATCGAAGCAAGAATTGGCATTTAGAGGGCATAGGGAATCTATTGAATCTAATATAACAGAGGTAATTATATTGAACTTGCGTTAGATAATCTATTAATTAAAAATACATTTAGAGAAGTCTACGGTTTTTACTGGCTTATCGAACAAACGAATATGAATGGATCCTAGACCATCGCTGACTGATTGCCCCTGGAAGTCGGCTTCTTATAGAAACGCAGCTTCCCTATCATCAAATGTCACGGCACGCCACTGCTCAAAAATGAAATATGCAAAGAACATAGAAACACCGGCTTACTGATTCACACCCGGATGCCGTTTTACGAGTAGCATGCAGCAGTTACAAGCCTGATTTAAATGAAATTGTGAAATATTGTTTGCAATATCAACAGTCACACTAATTTTCTAGGGTGAATGAAAAACTACGTACATTTTTTATTATAATAGTTATATTGCAGCCCGCGTGTAATAGCTATCATGTGTATGTGGCCCGAGAAAAGAAAAGGTCGAGTATGGTAGTTATAGACCTTTCGGGAACTATGGCCTTGCAGCCTAAAAACTACATGCCAACATCAAATACAGAGGGTACTGTAGCCATATGTACGCCGTTTAGAGGAATCCTACCTTTCTCTACTGTCTATCTCCTCTCCCTCCTTTTTCCTCTCCCCTTTCCCTTACCCTTTTTTCTGCCGGTTAAACACTTCGTGTACAGCCAATGTCTTTCTTGTATGTAAGTTATCTCTAGTTAAAAAAAATCAATCAATCAAACAAGTCTGTTGAGTAAAAATTGTTTTGCCCAATTATTTTTTGCCTTTCACCAATTAATTATCTTCATTCTCTGGTGGTTGTGAACGGTTATCAGGAATACAGTTCGAGTAGGTATATACAGTTGTAGAATTTCGTCGAATGGCAATTTTACTAAAACTAATTTGAAGACGTAGACTGTCCAAAATTGGTAACCACCATTTATTCACTTCTTGTGTTCCAGAATACAAACAATTGACGACCTAATCTTTCTTTTTGGTCTTCGAGTTTAAAAACGTTCCTTTAAAAAAACACAGAAAAATATCCAATTAAAATTATAAAGTTAAAATTGGAACTGGCAGATCTTAAAGACGTCTTTGTTTCTCAGTTGCAACACAATATTGCAATGAAATAATAAAAATTATCAGACATATAATATATTCTGAGAAGAGCAATAAACTTTAATATAAACAAAATCAAATACATTTATACTTATATAAAGGTGATTGTTAAGTTTAATATACAGTATACAGTTCACAAAATGAAGATACAATTGGTTCCACGTTTTTCGTTAATCATTATTTTGTCTGTTTGTTCATATCATGTCAGTTCTCATTTTCCCATTTCTGAAGTTACTTCTAATTTACAAATTATTGACAATTTACTTCAAAAAGGTAATACATTTAATTATAAAATTAGGATTAGAATTATGTAAAATGTATCTTTATCAATGAACAGTTATAGAATACGTGGAAAAAAGTAAGGAACCATATCCTGGTCCAATAGACTGCAAACACGTTCAATCTAATGGCAATAATAAATCTGGTATTTATAGAATATGGCCTTTAAATTGGGTAACTGTTGGAAGTTTTCTTGTTTATTGCGATATGGAAATAGATGGAGGAGGGTGGACGGTAATTATTAATTTTTTCAATTTTTTTTTAAATTAAACATCTAAAATATATTTAAAATTAAATGATAAATGATATTTTAGGTTTTCCAAAGAAGAGGGGATTATAAACAACCTAAAGATTATTTCTTTAAAGACTGGGAGCAATATTCATTGGGATTTGGTAAATTAAATGAAGACTTTTGGCTAGGTAAGTAATCTGAAATTAGTTTTATGTAATGAAGTATGAACAAATATTTAATTCGATAACCTTAAATGTTAAAGTTTAATAGTTAAACGTTTATTTAACATGTCTAGGTAATGATAAAATATTTGCTTTGACAAATCAAGCAAACTATTCTCTAAGAATCGATATGAAAGACTTAGAAGGAAATAAAAGATATGCATTTTATAAAGAATTCTGGATCGAAAATGAAAGACAACAGTATAAATTGCATGTTTCTGGTTTTGAAGGAAATGCAGGTAAAAACTTTTATTATAATAAAATGAAATATTTTCGTTTATAATATAAATGTTATGTTATTTTTATCTAAATATGAAATAAACTAAACACATAAGAGCATAAATAAATAACAAAATTTAAAAATTCATCTCTAATTTTTCATCACTTTTCTTAAAGCTATTATTTAAAGAGAAAATTCTAATGATTCTAGTAGTATGTATATAAAATTATTGTAAAAAAAAAATTATAAACATAGTATATTAAGCGTGATCATACAAAAATTACAAAATTAAATTAATTCTCCTGGAATGTCTTTGTTATTTCGTTGAAATGCTATATTTAAATGATTTTAATGCGTATCAAAGGAATGCAAGTAATAAACACATGCAGTTCGTATGACACTTGCCAACTTCAACTCATGTAAATTTAAATCACAAAATAAATTTTAATCTATAAAGTATAAAGAGATATATAGATTTAAAATTAATTTTAAAGTATTTATAGGATATTATTAATTGATTTTTTTTAAAATTTGTATATCATAATTTTTGTAATAAATTTACAAAAAACTCTTTTATTGGTTGTTTTCCTGATTGGTAGGAGTGGGCCACCCCTCTAAAACATTAAAATGTGTTGTCATCGGGCTTTTGTGTCCTCAAAGTTTCAGACTTCTATCTTAATTAGAGATGGATGAAATTTGAGTTAAAAGATTTAAGAATGATACAAAATTAAATAAAATCGTTTAAAAATTATATATTTTTTTTCATAATTTTTCTTGGCAATATAATAAAGTTATTATTATTATTATTCATATTTCTAACAACGCTTCGTATTTAAAAATTAGATTTTTTTTTATGTACAAAATTTAAGAATAATATAATTATTTATTCTAGAGTAATCTACATATATTTTGCAATGTTATTTAAATTAAGCTTATTTAATTATGTAAATTAAATGTTGCTTTTAGGTGACTCCTTCAGTAATCTGAATGGCATGAAATTTACTACAAAAGATAAGGATAATGATATCTGGTATAAAAATTGTGCGGAAGTATTTAAAGGCGGTTGGTGGTATTCTAAATGCCATGGATCGAATTTAAATGGACTTTATTTGAACGGATCTCATTCTACATACGCTGATGGAATCGAGTGGGTGACTTGGAAAAATTCTAATTATTCATTACCCGAAGTAGATATGAAAATACGAAGAATATATTAAAAATATAAACAAGTAATAAAATAATAGATAAAAATTTTGAATTAAATTTTTAATAGAGATTTTTGTAAACTATATTTTAAAAATCCTCGTTTTTTGAACTTCAGCTGATAAAAATCCAAGGATGAATAAAAACGGTTAAAAATTCTGTATAATAGAAAAACACTCAAAAAAGAAGGAAAAATGAAGACTTTCTTTTAGTTTTTCCCTTTTTTTGACTGTTTCTTCTATTATAAAGAATTTTTAATTACAAATAGCGATATTATAAAATAACTTATATTCGATTAAGAGTGATTCAATGTAATTACAATATGGTATATTTGTTTAGTATATTAGTAGATAGGAGCGATTCGTTCTGATAAAACGGGTCTACAGCCAAAAACCAAAGTAAATGAATATTACTATTTCAGGGGTGCTGAATACGAAAATCCTCTGGAATTATAAAAAAACACATGTTGAGAGGAAGCGGCTATCGTCTTTAGGGTCGAAAAAAGTTTAAAAATAATACTTTGCGTAAGGTGACTCACACCCACAATACTCACCCATTACCAAAACAAACAAAATTAAGCGTGCAATGCAAAAAGAAAAAAAAAACAAACGTTTTAGGAAAGAAAAAAACACTTTTTGTAATGAATTAATTCCTTCAAGACTTGAAGAAACTCATTTCAGTTTTACAATAAAATAGTAAAAAAAGTGACTAGGTTACAAATTCTCTGGAATAACAAAATGATTTAAACATAAGCCGTAACGTTTTAAATAATATTATACAATATTATATGTAAATAATACGGTATTATACTGTGAAAACTAATTTATGTAATTTAAGTTTTAATTAAGCACAAAAAATCGTGTGACTTGCACTTTGGGTCTTAAAACAAAAACTAGCTAAATGTCCGGGGTTGCTAGAGCTTTTGAGGAGTGGGAATTTGTGAAGTTGCGTCGGGAGAGGATGATAAAAACAATGCTTTAGTAACCGAAATGTGTATTTATTGACTCGATGTTTACAATAATGAAACTACAAAATACAAAATATGCTCGAAGTAAAGTTAACAGGAAGTGGATTTTAGGGGTGTTTGGGAGTTGGGTTTGTTTTATTCGTACACAACAACGCAACCAAATTGGCTATCTGTAGAGGGAGAACGCCTCCCAGGAGGTATTTTATGTGGTATAGTTAAGAAATTGATAGGAAAATTTTTATAATATTGTATTGAGAATATTGTATTAAGTCTGGATATTGTTTGTAAAAAATCCAATAAGAAATCTAACTGAAGAGAGCACAGTAAAAGGTGCCGAAATGCATTTTATATGTCGGAGTTAAATGATTTATATTGTTACGGAGTAACGGATAGTGTTATAAATAAAATAATGGTCTCAAGTCTTATAATATTTTGACTTTTATATATATATATAGATGATTCTAATTTATTTCAAATTGGGTTTAATTATAATTAAAAACACTTATTATCGCTATCACTCCGTTTTGACTTGTAGTACAGTACTGTATTTCTCCCGCTACCGATAAGCCTCCTGCAGTATTTGTGTCTCCACTCGCATAGGGGACATTCCGTATAATTGGCAAAAAACGAACACATGTTAACTTCTCTAACTTCCGAAATTGGATTTAAATGAACTACATGACCACTCGAAAACGTAACAATTGCGGGGAGATTTCCCGAAAGGAAAATTGTTAATATCCGTGCTAATAGTTCGACCAACAATAATAATTTTTGAATAGGTTGTATACTAATACTACTAGATTCGTCTAACAAGTAAGAGAAAAACGATATCGTTTTTTCCATTTTGATATTTCTCGACTTCTCCCCAAAACATGCTCAATCTTTCACCCAATATGATTGCATTAGAAATAAGAAAAATTAGAGCGAAAAATATAACATTCTTAATTAATATGCAGCATCTTGACGCTTTGATATTGAATTCCTATTTTAATCGTACTCCGTTTAAGATTATGATTGCTTATCGTCTCCTTCGATTGAGATAAACAATGAACTGTTAATGTAAAATTTTATTTAATTAAATAAAATCTTCCTTTCCGAAATCGGACGTCCTCGTTCTTTTACTAGCCCGTAAGGAAAACCCACTTATCAAACTTTCGTAATACTTATTCGTCAACAAATATATCATTTTCACAAAGAAATCTTTAATAAATATTGAATAATTAATAATATACATTACAAAATTCCATATTTATAATTCTAACATGAAAACAATCCACGATCGTTTTCGTTTTTAAAGTAAACGACACTATGGCCCTATGGCCACTGGCCTTTTCCAACTGTAGAAAATACATATATAAAACACAAACAAATAACAAAGAAAGAAAGAAAGAAAACAAAGAAAAGAAAGGAAAAAACACAATTCAGTTTTTTAACAACTTTTTAAAATTGTTCCTAAGTTCTCAAATCTTTATAATATTTAACAACTGAAAATAAAAATGTAAATTTACACATACACCAAGCAATTTTTCACCATATCTTAAATTTATTTAATTTAAAATATATGCTCTCAAGCTCAAATTAGTAATGTACTGCCTCGCCCCCGTACACCACACTTTTCCTGTTAGCAACAGATTCGGCCCTGTCCTCTATTTAACGGTTTGAATTAAAATAAAGTGACTTCTGTCTTGCATTAGAAGTTGACGTATAGTTAATCGGGACCTCCCGCCCCTAATTCCAATAGTCTGGTGTCAAAATGGAAAAACGACTCGTAATTTAACGTCGACGTCATCACTCAGTCTGGGGAAATTTCACTTCTTGTAAGAGACAAAACATGTCATAACTTCTTTCGAAATTTCGTAAATTAAACAATTGCGATTGAATCATCGTTTAGTTAGTAAAACGTCGGCCTGTCGTAAAACTGCTTGAACATAACGAGAAGTGAATATTCACCATTGATTAGGCATCAATCGTAATTGCAGAATAACGTCAGGATGGCCGAGCGGTCTAAGGCGCCAGACTCAAGGTAGACTCTTCCTGTGAATGCGGGAGTGTGCATTCTGGTCTACGATAGTGGGCGTGGGTTCAAATCCCACTCCTGACACGAAGTTTTCTTATGAGTGGTTGATTGAAAATGTCTATTTTAGTGTGACGTAAGCGTCTGGAAGGCATTTTGTAATTCTTTTGATTCAAAAAACGGTGATACTAATTGGATCAGAACTTTGCAACATGTTGAATTCCGTTTTGAAAGCATCGGAAAAGTAGAGTAAACGTATCGAAACGTTGCAAAGCGTGAACAGAAACTCTGCTTTGCCGCACGTGTGTGAAGCAGAGTTTCTGTTCTAAATCCAAAGCAAAAGAATTCTACTGTCGCTGTCAATTGCATAAACGATGACAGGGGAGAAGAAGAAAAAAAGGCCCCACCGAGATTTGAACTCAGATCACTGGATTCAGAGTCCAGAGTGCTAACCATTACACCATGGGACCTCACGCAGACTGACATGTCGCATATCACCTTAATGGATTGCCTTATCGACTATCGCGTAAAGATATTGCCGCATCTGTTGTTGCCAATAATGGAAATCTCTCCGTCTACACTTTCTCGTTAAAAAGCGTAGATGTTGCCAGAAATCTGTCGCGAAGAGAATGACGGTTGCGGTCGGTGGACGTGATGAAAAAGAATTTAAGAAACGTGTTTCGTTTCGTCGTATGGAAAGCAAACGGATCGTAAATTGTCGATGGTTGTCCGTGATCGGTGTGTAAATAATCGAATCATTAATTCGTTTCAAGCGAACTACTGTGTTTTTATCGGAAACGGTCACAGCGCTCGCACGACAGAGGTGCGATACTGACACTTGCATTGCACGAAATCCTTTGCACAACGAAAGACAGCATGCGATCGAAAATACTTAACGAATTTCAACCGAACCGTTAAACGACGCCCATCAAATTAGTTAAGAAAAGAAAAGTCTGCCGCAGGATTAGCATACAGTGCGTGTATGTCCAACCGTATTGCACTCAATAAAAAATATTCATTGTGGTATTTATTGTGTAATCGAGTTACAATAGCCAAGTACTTTTGACCAATAAATATCTAGCCTACCCGTTGTAGTCGCTGGCAGAATAGAAAAAAGGTTTTATACTTTAACGTTTTTCATGTACAAATCAAATAAGTCTTTTGAAAGAAGGGGCTGACGAATTTACAATTTAATGAAAAGTTGTTTCTGGTGATTGGACATGGCGACAAGTGAAGACATTTTAAGTCTCTATTACGTATTTTTATTAAATCAAAATAAGTGTTTAAATCGCGGTAATGTTAATCTTGAAAAGTTATTAGATTTTAATGCTGATGACGTTTCGTGATTTTAATTAAAGTTTGCGTGTTTCTCGTGTTAAGCAAAAACATGAAAAACCTGTAAGTTTTGTTCGTGTGAAATATCGTAAGTTCTTGCGGACGAAATATTTAAATCATCCGCCCAGAAACGAAGAAAACCATATTATTTCTTTAAAAGCCATTTATTTTCAAAATTCTTAAAGTTGCAATTAAAAAACTAACGATTTATTGTGATATGGTCACAATGCCGGACGGCAATTTTTAATCATATTTTTAATTTATTTAATTTAAAATATATGCTGTCCACCTCAAATTACTACTGTAGTGTCTCGTCCCCATACATCATACTTTTCCTGTCAGCAATAGAGTCGTGCCTGCCATCTATTTAACTCCTTTCGGGGGAAATGTTTTGAATGGAAATAAGGTGACTTCCGCCTTGCATCGAAAGTTCATATATAGTTAATCGAAGGAGGAGGCCTCGATTAACTATATATGAACTTTCCGATGAAATCAACTCCTAATCTTTTCATATCTGATCTCGACTTTCATTTACCTAATTGCGTTCTCGAGATTAAGGAAAGCCAGACAGAGGGCATTTATAGATCGACAACGGGTTCAAATTGCAGCCCAACAACAGTATAGAAACAACAGTTCTAGAAGATTCTACTATCGCTCAATTTAAATGGAATCGACTTAGTTCATGAGCGTCTTTGAACATCCTAACTCTAACAAAATGGATTACATCTCGTCTCTGTGGGCGTGAGAAAAAGACTACAGACAAAAAGCAGAATGGTTCGTTTCTAAAGACAGATTCAGAAACCCCCGAAATCGAAATTCTGTCAAAAAATCGAAATTTTTAGCATTAAACTGAGTCGCGACGTAACAATAGAATTTCGACAATTGTCTGTTGCTTTGTTCGAATGCGATTGTTTCGAGTATTTTCGGAGTTTTGCTGTAGTTTTTGCGATAATTTTGGGTAATTTTAGTCCCTGATCTTTCTAGATTTAGGTATTTTTTAACGTTGTTAGGTACTAAATCATAGCTAGCAGCGATAATTTTCCCACAACGAATATTTTGATAACAATCGTGTGGTTTTTTCAAAGAGAAGAATCGAGCCTTTGATTTATTTTGGGAAAGTGCATTCAATCTTTTCGTTGTTAATTTTCGTCAATCGAATCGAATTGTTAAATCAAACTCGAATAATAAATTCTGTCGTTTCCCGTTATAATTTTGTGTGTGTATATTACATATGCGTACACATTAATCCCATATGACATTATTATAATTAATCTGACCTTTAATGAATTAGAATAAATGAGTTTATTCGTCATTAATTTCTTCTAGAATATTTTCATTAGTTTTAATGACAATCAACAGAATAGCATAACTTTTATAAACCATAGAACTGTTATTATTATAATATATTTAATACATAATAATTGAATGAATAATTTTAACGTTTTCGTTTATTATTCCATTACAACTTTATATTCATTTGTGATTATAATGTTTCTTATAGTTAAAACGACCATTTTCTGTCGTATTAAATTTTTATTTCATTTTTTAAATATTGTCCTAATTTAACGCTCGTTCTACAATATTTAATACTCGTTTCTCTTTCGCTTGCAGAATGGATAATTTCAAAGCGTTGAAAAAGTGGAATACCTCCGGAGGAGATAGTCCAGAGGAAAGCACCTCGACATCAGAAACGTCTTCCTCTTCAATTCGAGTGATTCGCGTGCGTCCGAAAGAAGTGCTGGAGGGTGCGAAGGAGAAATCTGGTGAACCCGACAAGAAACGGGTGATTGTCATCATTCCCGATGAGAGCACGTCGTCTGTCATCGATTACCTGGAACAGAGATATCCAGAAGTTCCGGAATGGTCGGTGCAGAGACAGGCACGCGAGGAAGGACTGGAAGAGGAGTGTAAATCGATTCTGAAAAAGAGGAAAAAGAAGCCTTGGTGGAAGAAGATCTTCTTCTTCTGGAAGAAATAAATCAGCAAGGGCTTCTCACCGGATGTGACTTCCCCCCGATTGTGACATTTTTTTACCCGGATATGGACTTTTACCTGGCTATGACCTAAATACCGGACGCGACTTTATTCATCGGATGTGACTTTTAATGGCGGTTTGGCGTCTTCCATTTCCTGTTGACGGTTCTTGGAATGATACATGTCCTTCGTCATCGCTTACGAGGGACGTGTTCTTCCACTTCAGTTAATTAAAGTCGACGGTGACAACTTAGCACCGTCTTCGGTCGTTTGAAATCTCTCAACTGAGGATGAAATTCTGACCGGAAAATGAATTTTCGCCAGCAACGTGCGTGTCAACACTGGACACCGGAATAAAAACAAAAGGAAAATATCGCAGTTAGCACATGTCTAACCACAATTATAATTATGTCGAACAATTAAATGTGTATATAAACTTTTACTTAATAAAACTTTTAAACTTTATATTAATTGACTACGTGTATCAATTTAAATATTATATCCGCTCGTTTTATTTTTGGACTAATTTATAATTAAAGTTGAAATAATCTTTCTAACAATTAAACCCGAAAGTCAAAGCGATTCATAACGAAAGGAAAATATAAAAATAAAAGAAGTGAAAGTAATTTTAAAAAGTTGCGAACTTGTATCGATACAAAAGCACGAAATAAAATGCTATAAAACACAGATTATTAATCTGAAGTGTGTCTCCGCGAATACTTTGTTAACAACAATTCTCTAACTTAATATCAACTTAATAGCAGAAAAGTTCTCAATAAACGAAATTATAAAGACACCTGTCTTTGTAATTTTATTTGTTGAGGATTTTTCTGGTGTACTGTACGATCATCTGCCACTGTGTAATATACTGTGCCGTACAATTTAGAATACAGCCGAATACAGAATAAGGTTAAAAATTGCAGCAGATTTTCTTACGTGTGTTTAGAGCAAATGAGATTTAACAAATTCAAACGCGTGTCATCCTATAACAAGTAAACTCAGGTAAATTCAAGTTTTTACTTGTTAGGACTAGGATCGGAATGAAATTAAAGCTTAACCGCCGTATACCAATAATGGGCTTTAAAAATACCATCTTAGTCACTAGAGGAGAAGGTGGTATTATGGAACACTGCGGGTATTATGGAACCACCTCATTTCGAACTGATAATAAAGGCCAACTGTAGCGGAATGTGGCTGAACTGAACTAGGCAGACATCCATAGCAAGGGGAAACCCCGTTTTACTTCAGTTAAACAGTTGTCCGTATTTAATCAGCAAATTTGTTTTTTTCAAAATTCGCAAGTTTTGAATGCTAAGTGAATTTAATTATTTTTAAAATATAAATCGTGTAGTTGTAGGTTCACTGGTGCATGTATTCCGTTCCAGAGACTTAGGAGTACATATTAATCTGTGTGATGTTCACGTTTTTTAAATTTTGGGCTCGACAGACATAAGTTAATTCGAGATGGCGATGCGTGAAATACGGACCCCATTGGTGCTTTTACAGTAATATGGAACTCAACTCCTCCGAACTCTCTCTTTGCAATCAGACATTCGTCCAGAGCAATTTGGGAAAAAGACACTAGGTAAAAAGTCTGAAAATATCGAAAAAGAACTGCTGGAATATAACTTATATTGTTGATGGAGGTCATATTTTTCTATTATAAAAGCATTTTTGCGATAAAATACATTGGAGTAAATAATTTTGTAATTATTTAACATTTTTTGTCCTTTCCTACTTGTTTTTGGCATTTACATTAAAGCATTTTTTTGAAAATATACAATAAGGTTCCATATTATCACCCGATTTTCTCTAAGCCTACTTTCGGACTTTTTGTACAAAAGCCTTCAAAAACCATACTTATAATTACACTAGCGAAAAATCCAATTAGGAACATTTAGTTTACTAGTTACCAGTACTTTTCGCACAAAAAAATGTGGGTGTAGTCATGATACCTTGTTTACAATTCACTAAAATGTAATTGGTAAAATGTAATTGGGGTTCCATAATACCACCTTCTCCTCTACAGGATGGAGCGAGTAAAATAAAGAAGAAAGCTTTCTTTGACGTAATTGTATTCAATTTTTATTAATGATTATACTCGAGTCGTGTATTCCAAGAAAGATTCAACTCCACAAGTTTCTTTTTGGAAAATAAAACTTTTTACATTTTAAGAATTAGACTAATTACTTAAACATTTTAAAAAAATATACATTTTCATATTTATGATCGACGTATACATGTATAACACACTCACTTTTAAAAGCAAACAAAAAAATAATTGATAATGGAAATTTTGGGCCTGTTTTGAAATCCGACACTAACAAATAAGTTCAAAATACAAACATAATGCACTGATCAAAACAATTAGCGGAGCACGTGACTGCTCTAATCGAGGAGTGACAAAGAACATCATCGATTCGATTCCATATTACACAGATGTGCAGCAGTTTTGGATCATACAACCGGCTAAAGTCAGCACAATACCCTGTATTTACTGGCAATTTAACCTAGCTGCAAAGTATGTCTTAAGATAAGATTAGGAGAAATTATTTTAATTAGATGATTAAAAATCTCCTATGATGTATAAATGTTTTTAGCTGAAATCAGTACTTTACCTTTAAAAGTTGGTTATTGATAAGCCATGTGATTTTCATAGACAGTTCTTCTGTATTTTATTTATTTAAATAGATTTTCTATATAGAGAAATGTTAATTTGCATTTTTGTATCATGATTTAATTAATCATCCGTATTCTCGTGTTAATAATTAATGTTTATAGGAATATATATTTGCATTTTCATCATAACAGTATTAATTTTTATTTCATTTGAAATTTCTTTTAAATTGTTGTCAAATTAAAATGCCTTTAGATTAACTTTCGTGTAGGTCTAACTTTTGACTTCAACGTTTTCAGTGTTTCCAAGTGTGTAAAATTGCATAGAAATTAATAGAAAATAAACTTTTAAATAGTAGAAAAAGATACAAATCCAGTAATTTATAAAATTATGTTACTTGAGTAATAAATACAAACCGAAGTTTGACCGACCTGTAATAGATATGAAGATAAAGAAAGGTCTTGACACTTGGTACGGTCGAAAGAGTTAAAAGGAAATGAATAATTAGTTAAATTCTTAATTTTAATTATTGAAGATGATGCTTTATAACTGGGGCAATTTTTAACAACTTTTAAGTGAATTTTTTAAAATAAATATAAAAAATATAAATACGACTTTACAAAGATAAAACTTTGCATTTTGTCCTTCCTTTTCGCCGTCCTTTTAAGTGAATATTTATTATATAATTAAAGCCAAAAGTGAAAACGAAACACAAGAGCCGGAAAAAGAAAAGAAAATAACAAATGATCTCTTTCACTTTTAAAGATGAATGCAATTTCTGTTTATAATCAATATTATAAACAGAAATTACGACAAAAATTTGTCACTGCACTATCAGTTAACATCTTTGAGAAGAGAAAGAGCTCATTTGTTATTTTTCCTTCTTTTTCCGGCTCTTGAGTTTCGTTTTCGCATTTGGTTTTAATTATATAATAAATATTCACTTAAAAGTTGTTAAAAATTGCCACAGTCATAAAGCATCAACTACAATAATTAGAATTAAGAATTTGGCTAATTAGTTATTTCCTTTTAACGCTTTTTACCGTGAAAGTGTTAAAATAGCCAAAAACAAACTATAATTTCCGGTCCATCGATCAAATGAATTAAGCGACGTCGTATCAGTTGACTGTTACAATCTAAAAGAGAACTAAAAATAAAATAGAAGCGTGCAAAAATTCCAATTCTCGCCGGAACAGCAACGACAATTATTCTTATTTATCTAAATTCAATTATGCAATATATTACGATTTTCTATAAAAATATCGAATAATATGTCATTTTATTTTATATTTAATATTATCTTTAATACAGTCGTTATTCAGTCAAACGAGTGCCAAAATTGTGCTATTTCTCAAGGTTTCTGTTTAATAAAGTGAACTTACTTTTGTAAGTTCACTTTATTAATTTAAGACTTGTCATTTTTTGTAGTTATGACCATTAATTTTAACTTGTTTTTTTTTTGTATTTTTTTAGCAAGAGAAAAGGGTCTTACCTCTTTCAAAATCGGCTGAATCAGAACATTAATTTTAACCGCGAAGTGCTCCCAAAGAGATATAATTAACATTACTGATGTTTCAAAGTGAGCTGTGATTAGAGTTGGCATAAGTTCAAAATCAGAAATCGAAGCATTGTAACGTCGCATTATGTTAAAAATTGATGGATACCCAGTATTAGGGAGTAGCTCCTCAGGAAAACAAACTAATGATTTTAATTAAACTAATTTTATTGAATCATTTTTTAATTATTTGTTGAACCAACCGTACTTGTTTGACTTACATATATTAACTAAGTGTTTGTTGGAAATCCGGCCGTGGTCTATTATGGGACTGGCCACCTGGCTGCCGCCATTGTTGACCTTGCTGAATTCATCATAGACATGATTAAAACTAAGATTCTCTTAGTGCCTGCAACATGGAAAGAATCAAAAAGCGCTAAACTATGGGATATGACGTAACTATTAATTTATCGTTAATGATTGCATGAAGTCAACGATGGTTTAAAAGCTACTATACAGCACTTCACAAGACAAATAGAACGAGACACGTGCATCACAGATTTCTCAAGTCTTGACAGTGAAGCCATATCGGTAATCCTAACGTAAAATGATCTAATATTAATATTTAATATATCTATAATTTATTTGTATTGTATGATATTTATGATGAAAAAAAAGTGATAAGAATCACAACTAATAACTTTAAAACATTATTGTTTACTTTTTAAAACATGTTTTAAATACTGTACTGAGTAGATGTGGAATTTTCTTCACTCAGCATTAATAATAAATTAATAAGACAACAAACTTCAACCTGTTTACTCTTTTATTGAGAATAACTTTCTTATTGATCTTTAAATTGAAACGAACACATACTAGTGAAGTATAATCAATATACTTTTCCTTTGGAAAAAGTTTTATTATCCCTGAGCGTATTAATTAAATCGTTACATTACTAAATAAACCAACAGGTGTAATGTAATCATATTTGATATTTTTTACACTTTTGCCTATATCTTACTGACTTTACAGTGTATTCAACGAAACGTTTATTATAAAATAATACATCAATAAAGCATATAAATACCTTGAAATACTTTGAACAAAGATCAGATGTTGAAGATGGCTGCCAATTTTCTTGACGAACAAGCTTCTTCGTATCTATACATTTCCAAAACCTTTTTGTGGATCTTTAGGAAGTCTGACGTTTTTTATATATGTACCAACATAAAGAAGTTACATTTAATTTTAAAAATTATGTATCGGCAAAACAACGAGTTATTCTCAAAATCACATACGATATGCACATCATATTTTAGTTTTCGATTTTATTTATTTTTTGTGTAGCAAAACTTTCATTTTATTATCTTTAATAGCACTCGAGATATTAATATAAACATTAATTTGGACAAGAAATGTTTAAATTGGTTTGTATTAACAATAACACGTGCTACTATAATTATTTCTGTAAATAACATAAGTAAATTGGATGCATTAACTTTGATCATTGTGTGTTAGGGAGTAGCAAGATTTCTTTGTTGTTTACGAAGCCCCCGAACTAAACACGCGTAATTTCTCGTGTTAATATTTGTTTTGATTCTTTTCGGACTATTATATTATTACTAAACTTATTCTAACGTTGTTCAATCGTTCGAATTATTCAATTATACCCATTACGTTCATACATACAGGTCTTTAAGCTTCGTTTGGTTATTGGTCCTTTAACGTTCTCACGTGACTAAAATTGTTGATATAAGTAGGAGTGAAATTTGTACAGAGAAAGAGAAAACATTCTGGGTTAGCATCTTAATTCAGTAAGTTGAAACAATTCTTTCTTATACTAATTGTAAATCGGTTAATTAAAATTCATTTTAAAAATATATAAAGTTAACTTAATACTTGAACTATCGATCGAGTAAAAAGTCAAATTTACTGATGTATAAATCTGGTTACTACTGACACTTACTACGGTATAAGAGATTATTCAGCAATCTTAAGATTATTAGGATATAATTTACTATGACGTTCATAAGATTTATTTTAGTTTGTATAAGTATCGCATTTCCTTTCGAATAAATAAGGCTGTTATTTGAAATAATTTCAATATCTAATTGTAATTAAAGTTAAATTACGAATTAAATTATATTTTCACTATATTATTTCGAAATTCTATGTATCTTATTGCCAGTTCAATGAGATATTTTGTTAGGTTAGTCTGTGCGAAGTTATTGTAATGTAAGTTAAGATTATAAATGGGGAAAATACAAAATATATTCTGTATTTTTTTAATTTTTTTTTTCTTAAACTTTTTAAAATTACACAAACGATAATTGTAACGTAGAAGAAATCGAAACTTATTACATCATTTTTCATTTTTATCTTGTTTATATTAGTCAAATCAGTTGATGTGTCATCTATTAGATGTTTTTTTAACTTACAAAATGTAATATTTCAAAGAGCAGGAGATTACCTCCCCCAAACAAAAATCTCCTAGATAAAAGTAATAACATTAAGTAGAAAAAAATGGTAAATTATAAATAACAGAAAATAAAGACAAAATGTTTTAAATCGAAATAGATGCCACAGTTTAGAACTTTTTTACGAATTAAATAAAACTTATATAATTTATATTTAATGATCATTTTTAGGCATATTCTGATTAAACACGTAAAATTTTCGAGGATCCGAAATCCTCAAAACTTCAAAATAATAGGCTATCTAAAAAATATATATATATATATATTAAATAGTTATAATTTGAATATAATTTTGCTAAGAAATGTGTTGTGAACTACAGTAGAAGTTCGTTAATTCGGCACCTACGAAATTAGAATGGTGCGGAATTTCAGATTATCGAAAATAATGGATTATCAAACGTTTTCAATATTTTCGCAAGATTCTATAAGTATATATGAGATTTGAACGTTGCAGACATAGTTAAGTAATTTGTACCAGCGTGTACTGGTAGAAACGTACAGCAATATCTGACCTGACATAAGTTGCTGCAAAAAAATAAGTCATTTTTTGATCATATCGTTCTCGATACTCTCATGTAGCAACGTACTGTACTGTACATCCAATCTTCTCGATTTCGGCCCTAGGTCTTTAAGCGCACCACGAGTTCAAACAAATTTCGATTTGGATTATTCGACTTGCATACCGGATAATTTCAGATTATTGTCTACTTTTCTACAGTGACGAATTAACGCATTTAAAAAAATGTGATTAAATTCAAACTAAATTAGATCCAAAGATAAATTTACCAGTATGAAAATTATAGTTAACAATCTGAAGGTAATTACGAAATAGATTGTAAGTTTATAATTTATTAATATAAATATGTATTTCATTACCGGTACTATAATTATCATTACTTCTTTAACTTTTTATTTACAGTTTTGATTTGATAATTTGATAAATTAAAAAAATTAAATTTAAATATTTTTAATTTTAATAAATAAATAAAATTTAGAGGAATTTCTTTTTAATAACAAATAATTTCTTTAAAATCCAGACAATATACTATCAAATATATTTAAAAAATTGTATTTAAAATATATTTAAAATATCTAAATAGAGTAAATAAAGAGTAAATATTATTGTAATGTTATTACTTTAATCTATGGGTTTTTGTTTGGGGGAGGTAATTTCCTGCTCTTTGAAATATTACATTTTGTAAGTTAAAAAAAAAAAAATACATTACTTGAATACTGAGCAATTTTTATACTTGTAGGTTTATTTTAGTTTTAAAAGTTGCTTCCCGTCTGTTTGACGTGGGAATTAATGATCGTAGATTTATGTCAACCACGCTCGAGTTTAAAAAAAGCAAAGCATCGCATAACCAACAGCTTTATTTTGGTTCAATTCATCGTTACAGTTGAGAATTCTGCGAGAATGAAATATGAGAAAACAGAAAGATAAGAAGGAAATACACCTGCAAAAACAAACACAGCTGCAAATAGGATGCGAAAAGTCTAAATGTTCTCTCTCTGTGACATTGAATTAGCTTGTAAGATCATATATAGAATGACTTTTTTACTTAATAATTCAACAATATCAGTCTGTTGCAATTCTATTTTGTTATTATAATCTGGACTGATGGTGTCTAGTCAAATGCCATTATAATCAGAGATTAAACTGAGGGATTAAACTGTGTTTGTTTAATTTTATTAAATCGAATTATTTAATTTAAGAATATCAGAAATATTAGCCTAATCATTAATTTATGATTTCGTGTTGCTTTTTTTATCCGTTGTCAAAGTAATATCGAGAAACTTTAATTTCAAATTAACAATGCAATAGACTTCATAATAATCTTAAGCAGAAATTACGGTGCTGTTTTTTTCTTTGTATGCATGTTTAATATTCAAAATCTTAGTTACATGTTTGTAAGAATATTGTGGAGAATATTTACTAGCTAGTTTGTTATATTTGAGATGTTAGAGCTAAGAAACTACAATGATATAAAATAGTGAAATTTTGATTTCATTTATTCAGTTATTTAAATATAATGGTAATGCTACGAGTCAATTAAAAATAACAAAAGAATTCATTAAAAATAAATCAATGAAAATAAAAACAATGACGAAACCAAATTAAGTGATTATAAGAAAGCAATATATTTGTAATTTTCAAAGAAAAATTTTTAAAAGTCATCAATATTATCTACCAGAAGGTAGTAGGATTGATAGTTATTACACAACGCAATACGTGGGTGGTCTGTCAAGGGAAAGATGCTTCCCGGGAGGTCTTTTATGGGAAATTGGCCTCTATTTAGACGAAGAAAACACGACCCGTTCGTCAACAAGGCGCGAACACGCGACCGTTCACTGGTTGTGTTCACTCGACCACCGATGGACACTTAATATTGAATGTACAGTATTATACTAGAATTTATAGTAGGCCTATACGGTATTTTTACGGGTAATTTTTTCTAAATATTTTATTTGTGCCAAATATCTAGAGTTTAAATTAATTCTGAGCAGAGGAAAATTTATACATTTTTTCATTGTGATTTAATCTTTTAGAAAAACCTTAAAAGTAATAAATGAAAACCACTTTAAAAAGTGTAAATTTCGTCTATTAAAATTCATTAATATGCTTCATTTAGAGAAAGATAAAAAATTTTGGGATATTGTAACTTTCACTTTATTAAGCGAATGTTGTTTATGTGATGACAAGATGGATAAGATATTTATGTATATGTAAATTTGAATTTTTTTCTTAAAAAGAAAAATGTTACCAAAATATTTCCTTTGTCTTCTTACTAAACTGAAGTAATATTCTGAACTTATATTTATTATAGGCCTATTGTATGTTATTTAATAATTGGTAACCTAATATTTAATGAAAATATTCCCATTTGTTCTACTAATTCATGAAAATTTTATTTTTGTAAGTTATTAATGCTCTTATATAAATTCTAAATATTAACAGTTTATCAAAAAGTCTTTTATTTATTTAATAATCACGTTAAAAATTATTTTAAATAAATTTTCTATATGTTATTTTTAAATTCTGCGAATTGGAATTCGATCTAAAATATGCAGTTTAACATATCCGAGTATGTCTTATTTTTAATTATTACTGAATTGAATTAGAAATCTTACAGTTTGAGACTGCAAAAATATAAATTAGGACTACTACTAAATGCTCTCAGTGTAAACGGTCTTATTCTTCTAGTTTTCTAGATAATTTAGAACTAAGTCGTGTATTGATAAGTCTTGCTTATGCAATCTCTAAGAAGATAAATACGTATGTTGTTGAATATTGCCTTAAAATTAAAACTAACAAGTAACCGAGCACTTTTGGTCTTTTGACACACAAAAAGTCTTGAAATCATTCAAGTTATAAAAAAAATAAGTAAAAATCAATGTCATTACGACAGTGAAAAGCTTGACAAAGTAAATCTTGTTCATTCAATCTTTAAACTTAGAATAAATGCTATTAAATTATTTTCAAAATAATATGATTTTTTAGTTTAAAAAAATATAATTTTGATTTTCTGTTGTAAATAGTTCGTATACAGTATTTTATATTGATAGAATAATATGGAGCAAAATTATATATGAAGATAACAGATGGACGTAGGGAAAAATCTGGAAAAACGAAATTTTTTAGGAATTTCGTATCTACTTTTATTGAATGCAAAAGAAAACAGGAATTTATAAAATTATAAAATTGATGTGATTAAGATTTAATTTTGACTTCATGAATGAGTCTTTTTAATGACTTCGTTTTTAGAATAACTTTAATAAATATCAATTTTTATTTTTATACAGGATTTCGAATATATTAAAATCGAAAAATGAAGTTGTGTATAATATTTCTGATGTCACTGCTTACACAAATATTCGGTTTACTACATCGTTGTCCTCATGTGAAGCATTTTCCCGAAGAACAACTGAAACAACATAAAGCTAATTTTTTTAATTTTTGTGATTGTCAGAAGCATCAAAACAGCAGCGTTTTTGTAACTTGTCAAGGCTTAAAAACTAGAGAAAATTTAACAATGGCATTAAATTTTCTTCGTGGATATTTTATAGACGAACTTACAATCAGAAGAAGTTCTTCTTTACATTTGACAGCCGGCACATTTAAAGGTTTACATATTCATAAATTAATATTTGACGATACCCGTTTTGAAACACTCATTCTGTTTTCGGCATTCAAAGGTTTAGAATTCGAATTATACGAATTGAACTTTTTAAAATGTAGAATTAATAATATTGTTTTTCAAAAAGGAATTCAGTTTACGTACATGAATACATTAATATTTGAAAAGACTAACTTACTTCCAAAAATGAACGATAATATATTTAAAAAATTCCCATCGAAATTACGAAATTTGAAAATAACCGGTTGTAATGTTCAAGAATTTGGAAACCAAGCTTTAAAAAAATTTTCTCACTTGGAAACAGTTGATCTTGGTGAAAATCATTTGACAAAAATTTCTCGATCCATGTTTCCCAGACCAGCCAGGAGATTAAGATATCTCTCTCTCACGTAAGTCAATTTGGAAAATTTTCTCATGTTCTTTTGTGTTTGGGAAAATAAACAGTAGCATTGTTAATGTCGAGTCAAAATTAATTTTGAATGCATTTTTAGTACTTTTTTTATTTACTTTTTAGGAGTAATCCAATTACTGAACTTCCTGATGATTTGTTTGAAAATATGGAACGATTAGAATTTCTTCTGCTTTCGGATACTCGGATTTCTGTTTTATCAAATAATACATTCTTTCCTGTTTGGCAACAACTAGAAGAAGTTTATATGAATAGTAAGTAACGAAATATAATTTTTAACAAATCATTTTGTTTGACTGATTATTTTTACATTACTTTGAAGCTGAATTATTTTTTTACCGTAATATCTTATATAATCTTAGTTTTATAAAGTTCAGCAAATAAATTCTAAATGCTTAATTTACTAAAGCGTGTGTAAGCAGGGGATAGTAAGTAGGAACAATAGTCAATATATTAATGACGGCTGACCAATACGCCTTTCCTCGCACGGTTTCGTTTATAAGCTATACTTATGCACTTACGTGTAACGTTGACCTTTGAAACTTAAACATCTCACCTGTGAATAAGCCTTGATTTCAAAATGAAATGAAACTACTGTAGTTATATTTCATTACCTATTGCATGAAATCATAATGTTCAAGTAGTAATGCAATTTTTTCGTAGTGGAAGGGCGTAACAATTTCCATTGAATCATTACGTGACAAAGAGATTAAGAATTGAATTGCAGTCCAGAAAACATTGTTTAGTCTAACGTAACAGGTAAGTTTTAGTCTGTACCTGTGTGGTATTAAATAAGGCATTGATTCCATCATGCCAAACAAACAGGAAATATTGGCGAGGAAAAAATATATTATCTTCAAAAGGACAAGAATTATATTAAAGAAAACTATTTCATGTATTAATTCTTATTTGTATTCAAGTTAATTTTTGACAGACAGGTTAATTCATTTAACTAAAAATTATTTAATAGTATTTTTAATAAAATGAATTTATGGGAGTGATTCTTTCCTCGAAGTATAGAATAAAAATACTATTATATAATGTATTATTGTAATGCTGTATTTATTGTATTTTTAAATATAAAAATGAAAAAGGTTTTGGATAAAAGAATAGATTGAATTTGTTAGAAAATATTTCAGTTTAATATACGGCATTTCTTATAATCTTTATTGGACTGCAATTTGAAAAAATTGTAGACCTACCGTATTTTCGCGGAATGACCGGCATGTCGCATATAAACGGGGGAGACCAGCATGCCTGAAACCCCAAGATTAACGGCATACAGGTTAAACTGCGACTAAAATATAAAATTAATCAGATCTAACAAAATTAGTTGCTAATTACGCGTTGAAGAAAACATTCTTTCAAGTACAATAAAATATTAACATTGCAGTTTGACCGACTACAAAACAATAAAACAATTAACGACTTAGTATAGTAGTAGTAGTAGTGAGCTACACTGACCATCTATCCCTTAATCTTGAGAACGGAGTTAGATAGATGAAAGCTGAGACCACACATGGAAAGCTTAGGGATACGAGGCCCGATTAACTAGTGTATATACCAACTTCCGACTTGTACCAGAAGTCACGTTATTTCAATTCACAAATTTTCCCTCAAAGGAGCTAGACAGATGACCGGCACTACTCGATTGCTAGCAGGAAGAGTATGATGTACAGGAGTAAGCCACTACTAATTTAAGGTGGAGAGCATATATTTTAAATTAAATAAATTTTAATAAATATGATTAAAAATTGCAACCCGGCATTGTGACGATGTAACAATAAATAATTACTCGTCTCTGTTTTTTTATATTATTGTACTCAACAGATTTTTATTTTCTTCTACAGATGTAAAACTCAATTGTGACTGCAACATTTTGTGGATGTTGGAAAAATCTGATGCCAGTATTATAAAGAAACCGTTTTGTATATCGCACAACAGAGGTTTGAATGACATTAGAAACCCCAATGAGATTTGTCCTCCGAGAAGAACCAGAAAGATTTAAAATAAATATCTTTTAAAACTACAAAACTATAAGCTGTATATGATTTGATTCTCTTTATTCATAAATAAGTGAATAATAAAATAACTTTATTCATAATCAATTAATTTTTTTATAATAAATTGTCGGTTAATCACTGTTATTATAGGCCTATATCTTTGATAATTTGTGTATCTAGTTAAAATAAAAATACATCTCTTAAGAATTTGTGATATTTTGATACAAAACTTTAAATCGAATTAATTTAATTAATATTATAACACTAATAAAAAAAATATTTTTTGAAATGAAAGTTACCAATAATCAAATCATTAACATGCGTTATAATTTCAAAAGTTTAATATAGTAATAGGACAGTTAAATTTTATATTAATTCAATTATAAATAAAAGACTTAAAAATTTTTAAAAAGATTTAAAAATGGTTTAAAAATTAAAATATACAGGTTAGAGAATGTTCATTTTAACATTTATCTAAACAGAAAAGATCTTTCCATCAAAGCACGAGTTTATGTATAAGGTATTATTTCTACTGCGATGATTACAGTAAAATTAATAAATAAATTCGTTCAAAAAGAAAATCTTATTACACCAAGCGACCAATCTAACGCATTTTAAAAATTCTTTAAATTATGTACAGTAGAGAAAAAAATTTCTAAAATGTGTTAGATCGGTCACTCGGTGTCATAAACCCTTAAGTAAGAAAACATTGGTAATTATATAAATCAAATACTATGATATAACAAATATAGCCTACTATTGTCATGTTTATCGCGATACTCGGATGATACGAAATGGAGCAATTTCATTGGTCAAGTAGACACTAAGTAGACATTATTCATTTCCAAATATCAAATGGTGATCTTTCAACGAATCAAATTTCTCGAAAAATGGGCCAAATATTTAAACTCGGCACCCTGGAAAATCACTTATTATTATACCAATCATATTTTGTGCAAGGCTGGTAACCTCGTATTATGTAATTTTCTTATTCGAAGGCCACCGTACTGATGGGTTCTACAGGAAGAAGGGCTGCAACAGTCTATCGGACCTTTTCTTCCTTCTTTTGTTACAGATGGAGATTGAAAGTTAAGTATAGACGTATAAGTTCCCTCTGGTGTCCGTCTATCTGTGTGTCCTTTCTTAATTTGGAGAAAGAACTTAGATACGTAGATGAAAGTCGAATAGTTTAATAATAATTAATCTTTGTACATTAAACTCACCCTATTATACCTACATAAATTAGTGCATGCAATACTCCAACTACTAACAATGAAAGCCAGTAACGATTTATGATTGTTATATTAAGTTAATAATAGTAGCTTAGAATATTAATGAAACTATGTCAAGAATTAAATATTCCGATTAAATTGAACTCAATATTCCACAGGAAAATCCAAGCAAAGCAAAATATACAAGCTAGTTATCTTCATACCGGGCCCTCCAGGAACCCTGGCCCCTGACTAGGGTCAGTCACTACCATGTGGGGGTCATGTACTCAAATATTAATAACAAAATACTTTAAAGAAATGAATTAAAGTAAATATATAAATATTAATTAATTGGTAATGTTTATAGTTTTCGTTCGTAAAATAAAAATACGGATCGGAATGGTCATAATTACAAATTATTATATTGGTAAAATAATATATTTATATATTAAAATCATTAGTTTTAACAATAACGTAGAACTTGCACGAGACTCGGGGATAGTGGTCTTCTTCATCCACAAATCGAACTTCCGGCTATTGGAAATATAATGCTGTAAAATCATATGAATAGTGGACTGATGAAGAGTGAGTGTTATTTTTTGGGACACCCAGTATAATAATTATATTTAAAATGGAAATTCTCGAATTAGAAAATAACCGAAGACAAGATATTATATTAAAAAAGCTAGACTGAAACATATGGAGTCATTATAGCAGCTAAATCACTAATAGATTTTAAAGACACATGACACGCAGGCACAGTACATCAGTAGCGCATTATCCTACGGGAAAAAAGGGCAATTGCCCGAGGTTCCCACCAACAGGGACCTCTAAACCAATCTTCTATAAGCAGATATTTCCTCCAAAACATTACCCAAAGAAAAATGCCTGAAGTCAACACTGTACACGAAACCCCTAACTTAAATTTTCCTTGGCACCACGAAGCTATAACGCTCCACCGATATACCGTAATGTTGTCAATGCCTAGCTTTAACCAGTCTGATAATTAGCACGTGGTATTAGCCAGTCCGATGATTAGAAATTCTGTTAATGAGATTTTCCAAGATGGACAATTAGAAGGTTGCGGCCGAAGTTTTCATCTCTAAAACGTGAACGTCGAACTTCGAACGTCGAGCGCCGCTGTCTTGTAAGCGCCGCTCGGAGTTCGACGTTCACGAAAACTTCGGCCGCAACTTCGCTATTATCTATTGTGACTTCTACACAATGCCGGGCTACAATTTTTATTCTATCTAATTTAAAATATATGCTCTCCGCCACAAATTACTACTGGCGTATGATATTCAAATATTTTTCCCCCCAAGGAATTCTTTATCCACATTTTCTTAGGATTCACGCACGTTGCTAATTTATTAAAATTGAATAAGCGAAATTTATTTTATTCGGCGAAATGTAAAAATTTTTAATTTAAAATAAATTAATATTTTGATTTATTAATACTTTAAGATGCTACATTTTATTTAACGGAATTTGGCACGGCCGGCATTTGGCAGAAACATTCGAGCGAATGTTATCACGTGGAAAGATAGAAGAAAATGAATTTCGATTCTTCAAATTTACCGTCTTCGTCCACCGACAAGGAATTACAGGAGTTTCTGCTTATCACAGAACAGAAAGTTCAATTTCAAGCTCAAGTGCGTGTTATATTAAATCTTTACGTGTTAACAATTAATAATTACATTAAATGGCGGTGGAAAAGTAGCGAGTTTTGATGTTCTACTAAAGAATTTTGAATTATTATTCATATATATCGATATTAAATATGTTTTGTTAAGATGATATGTCTTTCAAAGTGTATTGCTGTCCTTACTGTTGATATTTTTTAAATTAATAATCTTTTAAAATTAGAAATGGGTAGAAATTACTTGGTTATGATCTAAAAGTAATCTTTACAAAGCATGGTAATTGTTCATAATTGTCTTTTAATGTAAACATTATTTTGAGAAGAGGATACTACTAAGTCTTGACATATAATGGAAGAGATTACCAATATTAAGTAGAACTTGGCATTGCTAGTGCATGCTAGTAAACAATGCATGTATGTGTATTGTCTACACATGCAACAGTTTCCTAATAAAGATATTGTTTGATACTATTCTGTCAATTTGGTGTGTCTTTTTTGTTAGTAAGTAAATATAAATTGCTCTACAGACTAGCAATAAGCAAGTTCTCAAAGAAATTGTTTTAAAAATTTTTTAGAGAGAGACTAATCATAACCTAATTAATATGGAATGAGATCATAAATAATTTTGCAATATTTGATAAATAGCTTATTTTATGTGTCTATGGTAAATAATAACAGTAAAAAATATTTGTAAAAATAATTTTTATAATTTATATCTGCAGTTCTGTCATATGATGCATTGTGCATATGTAAAATTATGTTAATTTGTTACAAAAATAATGATTAGATCAGGGGGTATCCAACCTTTTTGTTTCTCTGGGTTGCATTGGAAGAAGTCATGGAGTTTTGGGCCACAGATATATACTTGTGGCCTAATATACAAGTATATTTAAGGATTTACATGTCTAGATTATAGTAATAGGTATTAAAACTTTATCATGAAAAAAGATATTTTAAAAAATTACTTCTACAGACACTTTCAATTTTTACTTAGGAATAGATAAATTCATTTATTATAAAAGAGACAAGCGAAAATTTATTTTAAAAACACAAATATTTGTTTTATTTGGGTCTCTAATTAATAAAAAGTGACGAAACACCATTTTAAAGTGCATTTTTATTCAACTAATATATTTATAAATAATATGTAGCCCAAAAAGTAGCCAAAGTGCCAAATGATATTTTTTACTTCAAACTAAAAAAAAGTAGCCACATTTGGCACAATGTAGACTAATCTTGCAATGCTGGAAGAAATACTAAATAAAGCTAGAGTTGTGACTCAAAGGATTATAGACGTAAATGTGGGGAAAGGAGAGAAAGGACAAAAGATAAAGAAGTGAGAAAAGTTGGAAAATTAAGGGTCACTATTTGCATAACAGAAGATTTATTTAACCTTACTACTATTTAAATTTTGTCCTTTCCTTTCCCAAATTTGGGTCTATAATCCTTTGAGTCACAACTCCAGCTTTATTTAGTAATCCTTCCTCATTCACACATATCCAAGTATTTGAAAATATTTCCTTTCCACTCAAAAATAAAATATGAATAAAGGTTTATGGCTTTGTGAAACTTCTTTTTTGAGTTTATGCTGTTGAAATAAATAAATAAATTAATTTAAACATTTGTCGGTTTTGTTTGCATGTTTATTGGGCCGCATGTTGGACACCCCTGATTTAGATAATGAAATAATGAAAATTAGATAAAAATGATTTTTTTTTATCTTATTAATTTTTTATAAATAGATATTATAATTTGATATGCCATTGACCTTATTTAAAATTGGTATTCTGTTATGTAAACATTTTTATTATTTCTGGCTTAAGTTAAACTACAGTGGAACCCTGGTTAACGAACTTAATCCGTTCTGCAACTCTATTCGTTAACTGAATTATTTGTTAACCGAAGCAATTTTTTCCGTAGAAATTAATGCAAATGCAAGTAATTCGTTCTAGTCTCCGAAATTTTTGTGATTTTATTTGTAATATACAGTAATTTTCTTTGATGAAAACGTAGTATCTATCATTACAGCAACAAACATGTAAACTTTGTTTAATAAAATAGCACTGCACATACCTTCGTTTGTTGTAGTTGGTGGCAGAAAAATGGAGATATACAAACCTTAATGCTTAGAAGGGGAATCCCCTCCAAAAAATTAACGGGTAGCACTTCATCGGAAGATTCTTCAAGTTGAAGTCTCTTTCGGTAAAAAAAAAAAAAAAGAGACCATTTACCAGTGGCTAAGTGGTCTTTGTACCTTGAACACGGGGAGTTTGTTCATGGGTTCGCACCTTGCTCAGACGGGCTGGCCATGTGGAGTTTTCTGGGTTTTCTCCATGTCTGTAATGCCTAAATAGGGGCCAGTTTCCCTTAAAAATACATCCCAGAAGGCATTCCCCCTAGGCAGATCGCCCAAGTCAACACTTGGGTGATCTGCCTAGGGGGATCTGTTTGTTAAGTTATTGTGTTGCCATAATTTAACAAACAAACAAACTCTTTCCGTAAGGAACAAGAAACTGATCCAAAGCTGATTGTCTTACTCTTTTAATCAAAATTTTTCTCAAATGCGATAGCGCATTGTCGTTTATATTGCGTTGTTGTTTTCTATTGCCACTGTGACTTTTTTTTTTCTTGGATGCCATATTGATTAATTAAATATATAAATCACAAAACTGAAAAAAGAAGTATAGCACAAACACTCGGAAAAGCAATGCTTAACTCGTGCATGCCTAACACCAACTAAAATTTGACACAAAATACCATTACGTTCATTATCCGAATTTTGTTCGTTATTCGAGACAAAATTTTTGCAAAATAAAAGTTCGTTAACTGGGGTTCCACTGTATTTATAGAATTTTATGCACTGCATGTTTTATCTTCCAATTTTTCTGTTAAAAAATTAAAAAGAACTACAAAGAACTATATTTCAGATTTACTGTAATATATTTAATAATTAGAAATTAAATTGTAATTTATAATTTTAATATGTAGTAGTAGTGGTAGTAGTAGTAGTAGTAGTAGTAGTAGTAGTAGTAATTAATTGACAATTAATTTGAAAATCTAACTGATGTCTGTTGGGATAAATGTATCGACAAACCTGGATCAAAACTCGATGGACGAATGGAAGCGTGTCTGACAAATTGTGTGGAATATTTCATTTAAAATATAAATTATATTTTTCTGAAAACTTAAAAACCTGTACAACCTATATAGAAGCAAGCAATTTAAGGCAAAAAAATAAGATATTTGTGAACTACATACTTGGAACTTATCTGTTCAGGTCATATCATTATATCAGTTTTTATATTCTGTTTTGTAGAATTAATTGGAATAACTTTAGAAATAATAAAATGATTTTAAGAAATTTTTTGTAAATTACATAATTATCTTTATATGTAATTTTTAATCAATTTGGAAATAAATATTATCTTAATATTCTACAGGTACATAATCTAACTGATGTCTGTTGGGATAAATGTATCGACAAACCTGGATCAAAACTCGATGGACGAATGGAAGCGTGTCTGACAAATTGTGTGGAATATTTCATTTAAAATATAAATTATATTTTTCTGAAAACTTAAAAACCTGTACAACCTATATAGAAGCAAGCAATTTAAGGCAAAAAAATAAGATATTTGTGAACTACATACTTGGAACTTATCTGTTCAGGTCATATCATTATATCAGTTTTTATATTCTGTTTTGTAGAATTAATTGGAATAACTTTAGAAATAATAAAATGATTTTAAGAAATTTTTTGTAAATTACATAATTATCTTTATATGTAATTTTTAATCAATTTGGAAATAAATATTATCTTAATATTCTACAGGTACATAATCTAACTGATGTCTGTTGGGATAAATGTATCGACAAACCTGGATCAAAACTCGATGGACGAACGGAAGCGTGTCTGACAAATTGTGTGGAACGTTTCATCGACACGTCCATGATCATCACAAAACGCTTTGCTCATTTATTGCAAAGATCTATAGAGCATTCGTGACAAAAGTTTTATTTAGTGAACTAATGTAAAATATTTTAGCAAAATGTTTAATTCTGAAATCTATATTTTGAATGTAAAATTATACATTTATTACAATATATGTTTTAATAATTATTTCTTTAGAATAAAGTAACTCTTGAAAATTATATCTTAGCTACTAATTTTAATTTTATTAAAATTATAGTATTAATGTATATTCAAATAGTTGATTGTTATAGAAATAAGATTATGATGCATTTAAATGAACAAGACAGTATTATTAAAATTAATAGTTTATGCTTTGTAGAATTTTATGAAACAATTATGATTTTAAATAATTTACTCAATAACAAAGTATATTTGTAATGTTAAATTCTTATTTAATAAATATATATATAAAGATAAGATTATAAATAAATCAAAAATTGTAAAAATGCTTATGTTTTTGTCATGCTGTTGTAAGAGATTACTCAAAAAGTTAATTCTTGAAATTTATGCCAATATGATGTGACCAGAATTTGACCTTAAGAAAAGGTAATTTAGCTCTGGTGAATATTTGTACTTAAGTCCAATGATATAGTTAAAGGCCATATTTTTTCAAATCAAATCAAGTTTCTTATTTATATCAATAATTCAAGTGTACGAAAGAATTTTTACAATAAATCTTTTAATAATGAAGATCATTAGCTTTTGATTTCATTTTAAAATAAAAGTCCCCTTTTCAGTTTTATACAGTATTTGTATGATTAATTTATATAAAAGCATGTGCATATTATTTTAGTTTGTCCACTTATAAAGAGTAATTAGATAAAAAAGAAGGAAAAGACTACTGTATAGTTCTGCTGCATTTTGTAACATTTTTGAATGATCAATAAATAAATAAAAAAATTTTTTCTTTTATTACTATTTAACGAAAATTTAGCATTGAATTGTCATTCATCATTTTAAGAGTTAATACTGAAAAAATTGAAGTGAAAATAAATCTGTTATTTTGAAATTGAAACATAGAAAATTGTTCATGGCACAGGTATGATCATTATACCATGAGACATGACACAATGATCAAATATTAGTTTGTACCATGGCACAAACTAAAATTTAGCTTTAGATAAAACTATCAGTTTTATCCATTTTGTAAAAAACAGCAAATTAATCTTAATAATAATATATTATTAAGACACTTGTTAATTCCAATCTTTGAAATAAATTACCATATTTGCCAATAGCTGAAATTAAAGTTTGCTATATTTTACATCTCCAGAGGAAATGACATACAATAAATAACTACAGAAAATATAAAAATATTCAGGAAGTAACTTATATTTTACAATAGAATAAATTTCAACTGAATAAACTTTCAATTTATTTTCTTTATTTAAATAATTTATGTAATTTATTTAGCAAAGTGAAAGAATGGATACAATAATTAATTTTTAGTACAAGTTGTTATTGTATTCAAGTAATTATCTGGAACAAAAGTAGTCAGATTTATTCAATTTCTTTACTACTATGACAGATTACAATTAAGTCAATAAAAAAAAATTTATCAATGTATCAACTTTATAAATTCACTCAATTTGTGATTTATCAAAACAAAGAACCAGCATATTATGGCTGTACATTGGACCAGTTTTATCACTTACAAGAAAAGTTGAGCTGTAAAAATGTCAATAGCATGCTTGATAGATGAGAAACTTCCTTTTAGTCAGTGCTGTCCATGATAAATATGAAATCAAAATGTGCATCCATATTTTTCAGTTTCTTAAAAAAAAAAAAAGGAACTAGATTGGATTTTAACATTTCGCTGACAACAGTAAGTTAGTTAAAACACCATGAAATGGCCATCTGACTGACCATTTGATACATTATAACATCATCATTATCCAAATTAAAGTATAATTCAATCAAAAAATATTACATCTGAAAAAACTTGATTACTAATATATTTTTGAACAGTCATCATTCTTGTTGTTATCAATATATAGGATGGTTATAATTAAACTAACCTATTCATAACCCTCTAGAGCAGGGCTACCCAATTCATTTTGGAGGTGGGCTATAATTTCAATTACATGTCAGCCGGCAGGCCATCTAGTGAATCATACTTGCTTACACTCATGATTCTTCTATAAATGGATAGGTATTTGAATCAAAGTTTTAAGTTGCACATGTTTTAATAATACCTAATAAAAAATACATCAATGAGACCTATGAAGGGGCTTATTAGCTAATAATTTTTCAATATTTGGTGACAAATCTGATGTCGATAATAATATCAAATTTGAAATATGAGACGCAGTTCTTTAACTGCGGTATTTATTTTTTACATAGTGTAGAGTAGAAAAAACCTTTTCGCAAATATATGTTAAGCCAAATCTGCTTAAAACCTGCAAAACAAGATCACACATTGCAGGGAAGTCTTCCCTTGGTACTAATTTCCAAAATTTTATTAAATTTTCTGAAGACTTCTGCTGTGGTTGTGATGAAACAGTTTCAGTAAATATCTGTTTCAAGGAAGTGTGGTTTTGATTTTCTGTAATTTCCAACTGGGTATTAGTTGGATATTCCATTATTACATTAAAAGTGATTGAGAATGGGTTCATAAAAAGCAAAATACTTTTTTGGTCTGATACGCTGGCTTTCAATTCAGGCAGAGTCCTAATCCTGCCTCCATAAATATGATTTTTAGGAATTCCCACAACCAGAAACAGAGATTGAAGTCTGGTGAACGAGGAGGCCAGGTATCCTGAAAAGCTCTGGATATTTCATGATTCTTGCCAAAGTTAGCCTGAAGCAGTTCCTTGACATGTCATCCAATGTGGGGATGCTGCTCAATCTTTCATGAAGACAGTTGTCTGTAAACATTGCCTGCAAGTCATTCCTGTCTTACAGGAACGACTTGCTGTTGAAGGAGTTCACAGTAATGTGCACTTGTGACAGCATCATTTAGGGCCTTCAGAAGAGAGATTTTTCAAAGAACAATGGCTTTGAATGCAGTCCTTTATAGTAGGTCTGCCTTCTTTCCGAGGTTTTCGTGAAAAGCGTCATCTGGCGGTAATTTTTTTTCATTGCAGAAATCTTTTCCCCATGGTCTATATAACATATGTACCAAGTTTCTTCAAAATTCAATAAGCAGAATCGGTTCTAGAGGTTTGAATAGGGCCAGTTTAATTATAACCACCCTATACATAATCACAAATTCTGTACATAAACATTATTGGCAAAAAAAAAACTTTTTCTAATCTTTAGAGATTTACAACTATAACATACTATTTAACACATAAATTAATAAAATTATGAAGTGTTACAAAGGTCATTCAAGCTTAAACGAAGCTTTTATTTCTACAGACCAAAAGGAATATCCAAAACATGTATAAACTATGTCAATTTTTCAAAATACTCTCCATCTATATGTAGACACTGTTCCCAGCAGCAGGGTAGGTCCCTGATACCTCTCTTGTAGAAAGAAGTGGGCTGACGTCATAGCCAGCACAGGACAACTTGCTGCAGTTCATCGTCTGTCTGGAATTTCATTCCTCCCAGATGCTCTTTATGGGGCCCAAACATACGATAATTGCTGGAAGCTAATCACCTGCAATACAAAACCGATTCAGAAGTTTCTCATGTTTCCTTGCATACCCATTTCTGATCACATGTCAGCTGTTGGAAACCCATGTGGAACAGTAAGTGCTCGCAGATGATTTTCTCAACACTACCGATACTGATGGAGACTTCTGCAATGTATCTCACAGTTACTCGCCGGTTCTCCAGGATAACTTGCTCAACTCATGCGATATTCACTGGCATTACTGCAGTCAGATGAATGTGTTCATGTGCTTCATTTGTCACCAGCTCTTGTCCTTTACCAAATTGTCGACACTGTTTGTACACTCTTGCCCGTGATGGCATTTGTTCTCCATCCTGTGCACTCAACCTTCTCAAAATTTCAGCAAGTTTAACCTTTTCCTTCACGAGAAATTTGATTATGCATCCTGTTCCATCATTTCAAACACATTACCTTCTGCCATGATCATCAAAACTGCTATGCATGTGCAAAATATGTCATGCTTGCTACCGAAATCTTGGGATGGATAATGCTATTCCCTCTCTGGGTTTTATCATGCTACAGTTACTCTTCAAAATTATATGCCCAAAAGTCTCGTTTAACCTTGAACGACCCTTGTATAATGCTTATTAATTCAAAATTTTTAATTCTGACTTTTAAATAATTCAAATATTTGATTATGGTTATACATAAATTGATAAATGAGAAACTTGTCCAAGAAGACAATGATATGTACAATGTGCAATATTATGATTGTTTCTAAATTGCATTTCAACAATATATTTTATATACAGTATTTTTATTTTATTTATTTATTTTCAACATTTTGTTGATTATCAGATTAAGTAACAAAAACTTATTTTCATTAATTAATTTATATTTAGCTAAATCTGCAGAATTTTGATTTAATCAGAAACATCATCACCAGTTTTTGTACCACTCATTTCTCAAACTTAATGTCATTAAGTGAAATACAAGATAATATTAATTTGGACTAATGCAGAAATATATGGTTGGAATAATTAATTGATGATATAATTACATTATTTAAGAATACTTTTTAAAAATCTAATTAATCTTGAGAATTTATATAAAATTTTTCTAAATGTGATTAATCAAATTTTGCTGGAGTTAATTTTAATATTGGAATTCTTTTTTTGATAAAATGCAAAAGCATTTTTTAAATGTTAATTTAAGATTCTAATATCAATCATATTTTCTTTATGAATTTCTCATATTCAAATTCACGCTCAGCTACATAATGACAAAATTTAATTTTAAAAAATCATTCTAATAGTTACATATTATATAAATAAAATTTATATAATAATAATATTTTAAATTGCAAGTTTTTTGATAAATTTTTCTGCAAATGAACATTTTTCTGCAAATGAATGAAAAATACTAGAGAAATTATAATATTTCAACAATACTAAATAAGTTATAGAAGTTGGAATTTAAATGTTTTTCAAAGCCCAATATTTTTAAAATAGCTTTTCAGTTTGATTAAGTGTTGTTCTTTTTATCAAAATTTGTTGAAAGTATGAAATTGATAACTGAGACAGATAATTATATAACTTATCAGTTTTTAATTAGTACTAAATAAAATATACATTTTTTTTATTCCTTCTTAATTTTACATTGTTTTTACCAATGATAACATAGCATAAAATTTTGTTGAAATGTTATATAAATTATCATTTGCAATGTAACATAAACTGATAATTATAACAAACTGATTTCAAATATACATCTCTATGTGAATTTACAATAACTATTGTTAAATTTTAAAAAGTAACATATTTCAATTATGCTATACTCTATTCAGAAATAATTCACGTTAGTTTATTTTAAACAGGTAACAAAAATCATACAATGAAAATATAGCACTCAATCAAATATAAATATAATATTTCATGAAAACATGTCTAGTGGTGGGGCATAAGAAAAACCGACAAATGCATTATCGGCATCTTGTACGCTTGCACTCATTCCCTGGCTTTTTCCAACCGATTCTGTTTAAAAATAACAAAAATGCTTAATAATAATTAATAAAAGACAATTATATAATTTTTAAATTTCTTACGTGGTACGGGTTCTCTCGTAAATTCTGGATCAATATTCTTGACGTCAAAACAATCTCGCTAAAATAAATAAAATTTATAAGAAAATTGGTCCAATAAAAATTTATAGATTTTATTTTTATTTATTCATACCACGTTTGGATTAAATGGCGGAGGAATAGCTTTGGCTTCCAATTCAACCCAATTAATTGGTCTAAAAAACTCGTGAACCTTAATTTCTTCAATGTCTTCTCTTGATCCCAGTCTTTTGCTTTTATCTTTTTGAAGTAACTGTTATTATATAGTAAAATTATATTTATTAGCAAATATAATAACATTTAAAAATACATCAATATGCAATAAAACTATAACTGTATTTGAATATCTGTATTATAGGTGAACATTTTGAGGAATATAAACTAATACATGCAGTGCATTTTAATAAATAATTGTTAATAAAATTTTTATATTCATTGTGGAGGAATTTTTACATTCTTTATTAGGCAATATTTTATGAGGGGTAAATTACAATATTTTATTAAGTCAAATACAAATACCTAAACTGTCTCTTTTTGAAGTGTTTTACCAACTTGGCATTTTCCAAGGTTTGTTCCCATTAATATAGTTACTTGATACTTATACTGCACTTATATATGAAATTTCTGGAATAATTTGAGAGAAGCTTATTAAGTAAAAAAAATTAATTGTTATCATATAACAATTAAGATAATATTTGAATGCTATGAAAAAACATGAAATATGAATTTAAGTACATTTAATTCCTTTCAAAGAAGTTTCAAGATAAATTTCTTAACTACAAACTGGATTGACTGAAATCATTTGTGGCATTATTGTTAGTCAAAAAATTTTAAAAGTTTAGAAGGGAATTTTTCATGCAAATATTTTATAGAATTCTTTCTTTTATATAAAATTATTTTTATCTTAATTTTTTAATATCAGATATTCAATATCACATCAGATTTATGTCAAAGAGGAGCATTGTCCCTCATATGCTTTATACACTGAATTTAGAAAAAATGTGTTATTGAGGCAACCACAAATGATATGGATAAAACCATTCTTTTGGAAACTCACCTACGACAAATCTAATTAGCAAAGAAAACATCAAATTTAGTTTAGAAATGTAAATTAAATAGCACCCAAAGCAATTAAAATGAAACTGAATATCTCGAAGACCAAAAACTGATCAATTGATAATCTGAAAATCAAAACTGCTATTACCATTCAAATACTTAAGAACAAATTATTAACAGTATAACAGAACCTAAAAAAAGTTAAACCAGAAAGAGAGCATTAAAGAATTTACATGATTCTTCACCTAAAATATTTTCCAACCAAATAAAAATCAAGTCACAGTAGTGACTCCATATCAAGTGAAAAAGTCACTATATACCGTATACAGGAGTCAGAATTGCTGATTTTCAGTTGATTTTTCTGCATCTAAAGTAATTCTGAATATTTCATTCAAAAGATAATTGTTTTCATTCAGGATTTTCTATAATGGTTGCCAAAATATAAGCAATTGAAAAATGCAAAAATTACAATAAAGGCTATATTTTGTTGTTCTTTTCTTCATTTGGCACTTCAGATACTCCTAGAAAAAACTACTGGGTCAAGAAAACTCAAATTTTAAACTTAAGCCTTTCTTGTTATCAGTAAGGTGCTCACAAAACTTTCAGGTCAACAAGTCAAGTTCACAGGGTTTCCCATTGAGCTATTTCATTTTTAATGTTTAATTTTATACTTATAATGATTAAATTGCACTAAAACAAATGATTTTCATTCAAAATATTATTCAGAATAAAAAAAAAGCTCAGATTTCTGCAAATTAAAACTTTTCACAACAATTTTACTAAATGTATTGAAAACATTTGGTCTTTGGCTGTCCCAAGTGCCAACTTGGACAGCCAAATATGAAAACATCTACATCAAGATGTAAGATGTTGTCATCTTACATCTTGATGTAGTAACATAATCATAATCAAAATTCAGTTGATATCCAAACAAACAACTGAGAAGTAAAATAATTGCATCAAGTAAAAATTTATGACAAATTAGATGATGGCCAAATTTTTTTGTAACAGTCTTTCTTTGGTAAAGATAAGCTCGGTGCTTGGAAGCTTAAATCTTTACCAAAGTAAAACTCCTAAGAAAAAAAAAATTGACTATCATCTAACTTGTCATAAATTTTTTACTTGGTGTAATTATTTTACATCTCAGATGTTTTTGTTTGGATTGAAATATACAAAACTTATATTAAGCCATCAGTAATTTATGATGGAGAAATCTGGAATACAACCACCTTAGATGAAATAATCTTTTTTGAAAAAAATAAAAAAATAATTAGAAAAAGACCTTGCTCCATTAGAAATGTATTTATTTATTTTCAAGGTTACGGTAAAGTCTTATTAATAACAAAAGGCTTGAGATGACCTCCCCATTTAACAATAAAACAACCCTCAGTCGGTTACAAACTACAAATATTGCTTATAAAAATGCTTAAACAAGTAAAGGTGATGTACAACATAAGTTCTACATCTCTCACATTTGTAATAGCCCAGTACATAAAAGATCTCCAAGCTACATTCCATCAGTAATTTGGCAAACAGAAATTGTATTGCACCCTTCTTGTATGTATGGATATATCAACATCACAAGGTGAAATCAATCCATTAAATTTTTTATAAAAATAATTCTATCAAAATACTATATATAGGTGTCTAAATCAGGAAAAATTAAATGAGACTAGGCAGCAGATGCAGATTCTATGTAAGGAGATGACTTAGTTATTAAACAGAAAATATACCTTATTCAATGACCTGAGGCCCACACTAGAAAAGTATAATCAATTAAGGATGGAAAATTAATAAAAAAATATCACTTAGTACCAACTTTGATGATATATTTTGGCAATGTCTCTACACAATATTACATCTAATCACTGCAGTCTTAATTACTTTATCAATATGATTATTAAAAGTTAAACTCAGAAGTTTAAATATTAAAACAGGAGGTGGAGATGATAATATAAGGAATTTTATGAAAATTATATCTACTCTCTCTTAGTTAAGGAAATCAAATATTCAAGATTAAGATGGTTGAGAACATTGAGAAAATAAGTTAAGAAAGATAATCATAGAGCTAAACAAGTCTTATGTTTTAAGGCTTGTTTAGCTCTATGATTATCTTTCTTAACTTATTTTCAAGCATTCTTCCTGACAAAAGATTAACAAAATGTATCCAACAAAGATGAAAAGGCAATGTAAAGAAAGATATAAATGTATTAAACATTACAGACTGTATGGAAGGCTAAAGGACAAGAAGAAATAAAGTCAAGTTATGCTTCTTGTTTAGCCTTTATTGTAAAGTGGCTGCCAAGGATCTTGAAAATCCATTAAAAAATTAGAATTTTATAATTATCTGTTTCTAATCTAAAAAATAACTGTATATTCTTAGAAGGCTTTATTATTATTTTATACTACTGTCTTTTTTCTTGTCAAGTTTGTACATCTTTGATTATCTATTATTTTATCTATCTAATAAATAATTTGTTTATATATACTAATAATACACATTTATATTAAAAAAAAAGCAAACTGTTACTTATTGGAAACATTATTTCTAAAACAGAAAGATTGTATTATTTTATTTCATTTGACATTAACAGCCCCAGATAAGCTCTAATCTTTTATTTCACTTAATAAATAGGTTTCTTCATTCACAAACAACATTATAACTATTACACATTTATGCAATTAATATGATTAGTCTACCAAAAATTCTACAAAATTTTAATATTTGAATCTTATAAAAAAAAATTCTGAAATTCAAATATTCTGATTTGGAATTTTATCTTCTTTCTTATCTATATTCTTTTAATCAACTTTTAACAATTTAAAACAAAAATGTTTTTCCTTCATAATATATTTGTTATTCTGAATTTAAAAAAATTATTTGATTTTAATTAATACATAGGCAAAGAAAAATAGTTCCACCTTCAATAAGGACATATGGTATGTTAGAAAATTATAAGATATGTTTAAACTGTTATAATCTATTTGAAATTTCTGATATTTTTTGCAAGAAATTTGAAAATATAAAAAATAAAAACATCACACAATGTCATATGACAATGTTTGGTTTTTTTGTTTTTATTTTGAAGTTCTTATTCTTTTCTATTTTATTCAACTTTGTACTTTGTAAATTTTGTTGTATAAAATAGCTTTGTTGCTTAGCTAGTGATGGAATGATACACATTCAAGATCCATCACATCAGTTCAATTCTTAACCTAAGAAATACCACAGTTGCAAAATAGAAATTTTTAAATTATTTGTAAGTAATCATCAACCTACATAAAACTGATAATTTATATAATCTTGTAATAAACTGTAAAGTATAATACAGTGGAACCCCGGTTAACGAACTTAATCCATTCCGTGACTCCGTTCGTTAACTGAATTGTTCGTTAACCGAAGCAATTTTTCCCATAGAAATTAATGCAAATGCAAGTAATCTGTTCTAGTCTCCGAAATTTTTGTCATTTTATTTGTAATATACAGTAATTTTCTTTGATGAAAATGTAGGAATGATAGAATGTAGTATCTATCATTACAGCAACAAACATGTAAACTTTGTTTAATAAAATAGCACTGTACATACCTTCGTTTGTTGTAGTTGGTGGCAGAAAAGTGGAGATATACGAACCTTAATGCTTAGAAGGGGAATCCCCTCCAAAAAAATAACGGGTAGCACTTCATCGGAAGATTCTTCGAGTCGAAGTCTCTTTTGGTAAAAAAAACCCACCAGTGGCTAAGTGGTCTTCGTACCTTGAACACGGTGATTCATTCGTGAGTTCGCACTTCGCTCAGATGGGCTGGCCAAGTGGAGTTTTCTGGGATTTCTCCACGTCTGTAATGCCTAAATAGGGGCTAGTTTCCCTTAAAAACACCTCCCAAAAGGCATTCCCCCTAGTCAGATCGCCCAAGTGTTGCATTGCCATAACTTAACAAAGAAAAAACTGTTTCTGTAAGGAACAAGAAATTGATTTAAAGTTGATTGTCTTACTCTTTTAAGCAAAATCTTTCTCAAATGCGATAGCGCATTGTCGTTTTCTATTGCCACTATGACTTTTTTCTTTCTTTGATGCCATATTGATTAAATATATAAATCACAAAACTGAAAAAAGAAGTATAGCACAAACACTCGGAAAAGCAATGCTTAATTCACGCATGCCTAACACCAACTAAAATTTGACACAAAATACCGTTACGTTCGTTATCCGAATTTTGTTCGTTATCTGAGACAAAACTTTGCAAAATAAAAGTTTGTTAATCGATTTGGTCGTTAACCAGGACGTTTGATAACCGGGGTTCCACTGTATATTATATCAAAGATTTAATACTGTAACTTTGACAATCATAACTCATAATTAATCATAATCCAAATTCTTATGAACTAGAATCTTGATCAAAATAAATAAAATATATACAAATTTAACTAAATATGCACACACTATATTTATCTCCATGCTTTAAATATTTCATAATTCAAAAAAGTTACTACTACTACTACTACTACTACTACTACTACTACTTAAAAGAAATATAAAATTTTTAAAAAATTTAAAAAAACAAAAAAATACAAAGATAAATTTCTTTAATGTGCATTACTAAATGAAACATTGTTTATTAAAACTAAACTTTTTATATATAAAAATATATATAAATAAATAACTATGATGATGATAAATTATTCTGAAAATATTAATTATACATTACTTACAGAGCTGGATGCTATAAGCAAAATCATAAAATATAGTATTACATTATTTTTAAAGAGATTTGATTTTCAAAATGAAAATACAGAAACTGAAAATTATTTTAATATTAATACAATATGTACAGTACTTATAAATTCTAATTTATAAATAATTTTTATTATCAGTAATTACAACAAAAAATTTATCACTGAAAATTCACACACATATAAATCAATTGATCTGATCAATTTATTTATAGATCTTTACATTATTCAATATCTTATTTTCATAATTTTGTAATATAGCAAATAAGGAATTAATATTGAACAGTTTAATTTATATCAAATGCAATCTTAATTGCTTAACTGCAACTACATAAATTTATAATTAATGATAAAATTTAATTATGTTAAAAATTAACATTTAACATTTAATTTATTACTGAAAAAATTATAGTAAGTTTTCTATGCTAAATGAAGGAAATAATAAAATTGTATAACTAAATATATGACAAAAATAAAGAAATTGTTTTCAACAAAGAACACATCATCTTTCTAATGCAAGGTAGTGATAAAATTTCTCTATTCAATTATCTCAAAAACTAGTAGTGTAACCAATATAAACTTTTTTTTTTGCATATACTAAGTCAAACATGCATCAAACAATAATGCTATCATCTCTGTCCAACAATAGGAGAAACTACCTCTACCTCTATTTTCATTAGGAGCAAAGATAGTTTGCCTCCCTTGGATTAGGCTATAGTAAATTACTCATTTTATCATTCTTTACAAATTTATGACTGACCTATTTCTATTAGAAATAGAGATAGCTTCTGCAATCTAAGAAGCAATAACAAACCTTTTTCTGAAGGTTGGCCAAAACTAAATTTGAAATTGAGTAATTCCAACTTGCAGGACAAATATTTCATTAAGTGGGAAATCTGCTGTTATTTATTTAATGATAATTATCATAAGGTCCCTAAAATGGTCTTTAAGACTTATGGTAGCTTTAGGACTTGCTTTCCTATTATATATACAAAATTTTAAAATATATCAAATATTTTTTTTATAATTTATAAAAATTAATACTTTCTAAACTTTCAATGCAGATACCTTAAAATCATTGCACAGATAAAGGGTTTGCTATCACTAACCTAAAAGGAGGGGTAGATGATAGCATCATCATGTGGTCGTACACCATATTTTTATATATAAATATATTTGTATATTTCATTTCCCATTCTTTCTCTGACCTTTGTTCTCTTGTACTCTCCCTTCTGGAAACTTCTCTCTGTGGGTGGCAACTACTGGTTTGAAAGACAAAAGGAGCGGGTTAGCCTGGAGGCACTAAAAGGAAGATAAAGGGGTCACTTTTGGCAGAGACGTCGAGCTGAGAGGACTTTTTCGTGGAAAGAGTCAAGTCGATCTCGCATCACCAAGAACAGAGCAAAAGTGAGTAGGTCTAAGAGCAGATACGAGAGAAGAATCATCGAAGTACTCTAATGTGAAAACCCCTCCGGAAGCTTACTGGGAAACCTGAAGTAAAAAGGAAAAGTTCGAACTCTATGATCATCGGACTTCGTGTCGTCCAGCAGAGAGATCTACGTTGCAACTTCGATCATAAAGTTACTAGCTAGGTTGGGTACCCATTCACATTCAGTTCTATCCTATCAAATACTCCTTCTATCCTTCCCTATAGAATAAGTAGTTCCTAGATAATTAGTTGTAAGATAGTCGTGCTTAATTTTGTAATGCCGCATATTTTTGTAAAGCCGTTCCTTTGTCACGAGAATTCAGGTTAACATTCCTGTTCAAGTTCATAATCTAGACATTTTGTTCAAGGAGTTGTCGGAATCCAAACAAAAACCTGTAAACTTATTGAATACTGGTGAAAAATTAAAGAATTTCCTTTGTCTTATCGTATCTCTTTGTGAGACTCATTTTTCACCATGTGCATATACCACAATCATTTACTGCATGCTCAGTATTGCATGCTAATCATTGGCAAAAGAATCACAATGCTTGTACTTTCAATTTCAAAGTAGCTGTTGCCATTCTATATAGTAAGATATGATCTGAGAAACTGAAATGCAAATTTTACATTCCATGATATGTAATTTCTAATTAGAACCAATATGATTTCTGTAACAATGCTGAATTTCACCCATTTTCCCATACTAGTTTGTAAATTTGTGTATATTATTCTATGTATAATATTACATAGAATAAATAAATTAAAAATTAAAAATTTATCAGACATGACTGTGATTTTACAAATTCTTTAATAAAATAACACTAATCATAATACAGTATTTTAATACATAAAAAAGAAAAATTACACTAATGAGTGAATGACAGAATTTGCAATAATTTTTATAGATAATTTTTAAAATTTGCTTAGACTTGTTTAGATTCACAAACTATGAAATTTTAAATCTTCATAATTATACAGTCATATTTCCTTTTAATCATTTCTTTAAACTAAAGAAGCACATATAATTTATAGATTTTTTTAAGCAATTTATCAACAATATTTATTTCTTAAATACAAACTTTCACCAATGCATTTGAATTTAAAATCACAGAAAATAAAATCAATTGATAATTGTATCATTTGATATTTCATGTAAATGAACTTCAAATCAGATAATCATGATATATTCTATTGCACTAATTCCAAGGTTTAAGAATTTGTAAAAAAAAAAAAAAAGGAAAAAAAGGTAAATTGTTATACTGATAAACAAAAACATGATCTTATCAGCCATAATAATGTGCTATAACTAATTTTATATTTATAAGCATATCATCTAAATTTTAGTATTTTTATCTACAAAATCATTAATAATTAATATCTATTATTTCTGAAATCTCTGTAATTATTTCTTTCTTTTCTATTCAATGATTCCTGTCTAATAGCAAATGTTCTTCAATTTGAAACATTTTAAAATTATCACTTATATTTTATAATTTTCATTTTGTATTTAATATTTTTTAACAAATATTTTTTCTATTATTAATTCAATTAGATACTTTATTATTGAAGATCTATCAACAAATAAAATATTTAATATTAATTATCTTACAGGGATTTGGAGTATTTTCTTAATTTCTGTACCAAAATTTTGGTTTACAAATTAAGAAAGAAGTAAGAAAATAAAATATTTAAATTATCTGATTAATATTTAGATAGATTTAACATTTTGTAGACTTAATCTATCTACTGAGATTTATTTTTTATTAATATATGTCACCGTATGAGATCATATATTGATATTTAGGAAACCATCCTACATTCTATTGATTGGATATTTATTTCTAAAAGATTTTTTCTATCATCATGTAAGAATGATTTTATTATATAGGCTAATGATTTAATTTGTTTTCTTTATTCTTTTATATGTAATTAATAATAAATAATTTGTATGGAACATAGTCATTAATATGTTTTATAATATTCTTACCCCTTCAAGTATGCTTCTAGCTGAAGGAGATGAATTAGATCTTAATCGCAATGGTTTGTGGAGAATATTGTTATACATTTCCATAGTATCTTTGCAGTAAAAAGGAGGCTGGAAAAAAATTGATCTTATTAACTATTATTAATATTTTTGAATGTTATAAAATTCAAACTTTAATCTTTCACTCAAAATTTTTAATAATTTTAATATTATACAGAACATAAAAATATCTGTAATTTTTATTAATAAAAAGAAATATTAGAATAAAATTATAATAATGATCAATAACATGATGATCAGAATGATATTTAATTTATTAGATCTGTAAATTTTTAATACTTTTAAATCTTTAATATTTTCTATAAAGGTATCGAAAATTACATTTTCCTGAATTAACAAAATTTGTTATACTTATTTATTTGAATATAAGACGACCTTGCATATAGGATAAGGTATGACTTTAAAGATCACAATAAAGAAAATTAGGTTTAGTAATAAAATTCTAATTTTATTTCCTGTAATCACAAGTAAAATATCTAATGAATGTAAATGCACACATTGTCCTGCAAAAATTACTGGCATTTTAAACTTTAACGAAAAATCTTGTAAAATCGACCAAATAATTTGTTCGTGTAAAGCTGGTCAATTGGGAACCTTTTTTTTTCGCTAATTTTTAACAGTAGAATCCACTCTCTGTCGATTACACTTATGAGTTTCTCTGAATTCTGATTTCCGAATAATCATCTGTTTTCATGAGGGAATGGATTACATCTTATATCAGGCTACTGTGTGATTTTGGAATTTCAATCTGAAATTCAATTCATAAGCTTTGTTTCTCCTATTGCTATTCATCTTTACTTCCAATAATACACAAGAATGATTCAAACGACCCAGATAAAATACTTATGTTTTTAAATACCAGAGGGTAAGAATTTGGTAAAAAAAATGTCAATACACAGTTCACAAAAATTATTTGCAAAAACGCAAAGAATATTTCACTCACGTATATAAGATGATCTAGGAATTTGAAACTTTGATAAATGAATAAAAACCTCATCTTATTTCTGAGTAAAATATTTAAGTAACTCATTATTAAAAAAAATTTACAATGTTATATTAAAACTTAAAATTTTAAACAAATAAACAAATTTAAATATTAATTTATTTGTTTAAAATAGACACATAATATAAACAGTAAATTTAAAAATTGTACTATTGTATTGAAATGAATTAAATAAATGAATATTAAAAATAATGACTACTTACTAAACCATAGAGCATTTCATATAAAACTGCACCCAAACACCACCAATCAACAGCTTTGTCATAAGCTTCCTTTCTAAGTACTTCTGGAGCTAAATACTAAATACAAATTTGTATAAAATATTTTATCATAAATTACAAACTAAAATTAATTTACAAAAATATTTTTTAAACTGGTTTCAAAGACATAATTCAATTATTTTTACAGAGTTACAATGATTATAAAAGTCTAATTCAGTTAGGTTTAAAAATGTCTTTAAACTTCATTATATAAAAAAAAAACATAATTTTTTAGTTCTAAATCTTATTTTTCTATAATTTGTTAACTAAATTATGTTCATGTTGTTTTATATAATAATTCATTTTTATAAATTCATAATTCATAAAAGGAATTCATTTTTCAGTCCATAATACAGAAAAATGCATAGTTATTGCATTACTATGCATTAACTATGCATAATAATAACTATGCATTTTAATAACTATTTGCATCACTCTAAAAAAACCCTTAAAATCTACCTCAATTATGATCAAAACAATTGTTTTGATTATGGGTCATGACACATTCAGACCCTTTAGGCTTTAGGCTCTGGACGCTGTACACATTGTAGTTCTGCCACTGGATAACATGGCCATTATCTTCAAGTTAAAAGTTTCAAGATTGAATTTTTGAATTTTATTTCATAATGATGGTTTCAAAAATAATAGCTGAACAAGTTAGCAATGAAATTCAGCTTTACCAATAATGCTTTTATTTTCAATAAGACTAGATTAAAAAGTTTTTCAATAATTAATACAATGTAAAATTGTAAAATTAGACATATTGTTATGCTTCATTAAAATTTAAATATTCTCTAAGTTTATTTTTAAGAATCTATTTTAATGCATTTTAAAATTAAAATAAACTAACTTAAGACAATAAAGCTATTACAAGCAAATAATTCTACAGTCTCTGAAAAGATTTATTATATCAAAAAAACCATAAATATTGTTTAGATTGTATACCATCATTGGTATAAAGCATATGTATAATTTAGTTGTGTTTTACTGAACTGCATACCAGTTAGGATTGTGCTTTCAATGGCACTTTGAAAGTGTGGGGTATATGGTGATGCATGTATACAAAGATTTATTTCTATTCTAGCAATTGTTTTTGCAAAATAACTTATTTATCCACAGAAAATTATAGTAATTTTCTTTTAATTTAAAAAATTAATTTTATACTTACTATTTTTAAAAAATTTTAATTTACCTCAGGAGTTCCACAGAAAGTTGAAGTTGTGTCTCTTCCAACAAGCCCTTCTTTACATAATCCAAAATCAGTTAAAACAATGTGACCCTAAAATAAAAGTACTAATTAAAGCTTTCAATTATAATGTGGCTATGTGCCATAATTGTATAGTCATAGTTTATTTTTGAATATGATATTTCCTTTGTCTTCATGTCTTTCCTTCTGAACTTTTTCCCTGACTCGTGTTTAACAGCGTAACAGTAGGTGATCCATTAGTAACAATTGGAAGGTGTGTGACCCTCAAGCATAACAGTGACCATGTATTCATTCTTTGGTGTAGAACGGGACAGGAAAGGACACGTGAAGAGAGCTCTCTAGCGTTTTTTTTTTTGGAACTGCGTGGAGACAAAATGGAATTTGAGGGAAAAAAGGAAAACAAGGATAGTGAAAACTCTGAGGGGTGTTTTCATTCATTCCAGTATGTATAGCTTAACAAAATTCCTGGGAAAGTGGTTTATATTTGCCGTGAACAGAGTTCATCCAACTTCCAAATATCACTGTGAAAAAACGCTGAAATCATTGGGTACCCAATTTTTCTCTCTCATCTTTACTTTTCATCTTTTTTCTTGTTTTAAATCTATATTTCATCTTAAGTAGATCATAATTAGCCATAAATTTAGATATAAGATATATAATTGTATTTTCTATTGGTAGACTAGTAATTCAAGTAAGGAAGAATTGTCGCAATATATAACTTATGTTTGTTAAATTTTAGTTACTATAATAGTGTAATCAGTTCAGGGATAGAGATTGAAACTGGCATCTGATAAAGATTTCCTGTATTCTGTACGCGAATTAAAGACTTTTATATTATAAAAGTTGAGTTTCTTTATCTACGGTATTCGCACACTTCACAATAAATTGAGTAAATTGTTACAAGAAAATTAAATAAACTATTGTGTATTTCAATGATATAATCTGATTAACTGTAAAACTTTGATTTTTCCAATTTGTTAAAATTTTGATATAAAACAAACTATTACAGAAATTATATTAATAAATAACTAAAATGCTATGAATATTTGTAACTGTTAAAATTAATATAATCATTATATTAAAAAGTTTTAATTTTAGTAATAAAATTACATTGTAGTTAAAAATGAAAAATATCTTACTTGATAATCTAATAAGATATTTTCTGGCTTTAAATCTCTAGAAATAATAATAAAAAATATATATAAAACCATACTTTAAATTAAGTAATCAAATATCTGAAGAAATATACATACATAATGCTACATTATCCTTTTTTCAGATGTCAGTTAATAAACAGAACAAAAATTTAATATTAATTTAAATATATTTTTTTAAATTTTTATGAATTAAAATGATTACATCACTTATTTTTAAGAATTATTACACTTCCACAACTATCTGAACTAAGAAATAAACAGCTTTTATTTTGTAAACCAATGAAAACTTTGTACAATGTAAACGTTTGTAAATTATATTTCTTATTTCTTTAATATTTAGAAATAATAAATAATGTCAATTATATATTATAAGAACAATATAATTACTTCATGCATATAAAAATACCAATATTTTAAACCAATAATTTTTTATATCATCTTTAAAGTACTTATGGAATACATCAGTGATGGTATAATAAATGAGTTTTATATTATTAGTTTCTTATAAATATAATGTAATTTTCAAAAACTATGAGTCAAATAAAATAGAAAGTTTAGTTGAACTACAGTAAACTCAGTTAAGAAGTTTTTCAAGGGACCAATTTAAAAAAACTTCTGAAACAGAAATGAAAATAAGATAGCTTTTCTTTCAATAGTCCATATTTATTTCACAATGTCCTGCTACATTACAGTGGATTAGGCTTTTATAATACTTATTTAGATGTTTGTTTAATGTAACCTGCTTTGTCTGTTTTGTTATGTAAAAAACTGTGTTTTATGATCCCAAAAACAAAACCACAGATCTACAGTACAAATACCATACTAAAATTTTTATTGAAAATTTACAGTATCAACCACAAGTTGGTAGCACTTTTCAGAATTTTCTGTTTATTGCATTGTTGCCAGATAACCATGTAAGAAAATCATAAAATTTGTATTAAAAATAGCCCAAAGTCACACACAAAATTTTGTGCATTTTCTAATGTAATTTTCTTTTCTTTTTCCATGTGCAATTAAATGTACAAAATTTTTGATAGGATGAAGTTAAAAAGTCCTTAAGCAATCCATTTTTCAGTTGTAAAAATTTCAGTCTACTTAAGGAGGAAATTTTCTTAAATGGGAACATTTTATACCAAAAAATTCACATATCTCTTAAAGGGAAAAATTGGGACTTTTGAAATAAAACTAATATTGCAAAACTTCTAATGTGAAAACTTCTTAACTGAGTTCTACTGTATTAAAATTTTAAAATAGTAATGATAAGTAAATTTAAAAAACTTTTATATACTAGATGATTATAATAAAAGTATCCTTATTCAATGCTGTCTAGAGATATATTTAGCAACAAAATTTAGTACAGTCAGTGGTGTATTGCTAAAATAAAAAAAATACTACCATAGAATGCTTCTTTCCAACTCACAAGCACATATTTCATTAAACAGATAAATGGTTATATTATTATCATTAAATTGTTTTATTATTAAGGTGAATTGTGAAGGCCTATCAAAACAGTTGCAGTTAATGGAGACAGGTTTGAGAGGTTTCTTTACAGTACTGCTAAATGGAAGTTTTTACAGATGTAGAATGTGATAAAGTGATTTTTGTTTAGATATTTGTTTGTGATCTGAAAAAATTGTTTGTTTGTTTGTTTGATCTCTCTAAATGAATAAAATGTTAAAATGCTAAATTATTTAATACTTAAAGAATTACCATTCTCATTGCTGCTATTGGCGATATTTCAATAAGTTTAAATTGTATAATAATACAATTACAGGTAATTAAAATATAAGAAAATTATCTTTATAATTAAACATATTTTTATTTTAAAATTCTTTTTGATCAAATTAAGTTTGTGTAAATATATTTAATAAATGAATTTAGATATTGTATATAACTCATATTAATATAATTTTTCTAAACATAAATTTCATACTTTGATAATACAATGGTTATAAAGCTGCAAGCCTTTTTTTCATATTTATATTGTCATTTTAAATAAAAAGTTTAGGAAAGTTAAACAAAACAAGCATTACAAAACAAAAAGAAAATTTTTGTAGCTCAGGAATTAGTTTATTAATAACTGCCACTGGTGTCAACTGAGTATAACGCACAAAACCCAACATAATAATAACACAAAATTACAAATTCAATATAATATCAATTTTTCAATTGAAATGAGAGGTTTTTCTATTATAAAAAAAAGCATTAAACATTATAAAATCTTAGAAATAGCTTTGAAAACCAAAAATAAACTAATTTACACAATTTTACAAAGTCATAAATTACATATCTATTTGAAAAAATTAAAAAACACCCTGAATATCATGACCGAAAACGTTTGAAGTAATAAACTTCGACTGCAAGATAAGATGTAGTAGTAAGTTTTGTTTGTTCTGAATATCAAGTCATTAAAAGACAATTGGCTATTTGTTTTTATTTTTTAATGTAAAATTTAAATTGAATATTGCATAATATAAGATTTTCTGAATGTAAATAAGGAAAGAAATTTGTTTAATATGTAAAAAAAACTTTAACCCTTACAAGTTTTGAATTAATAAATCTTCAAAAAAGCTTGCATTTCAATTAAAAAACAGATAAGAGTATAAATCAAATATATCAGTCTTAAAGCAAGTTTCTACACATTCTTCTTTTCAACATCTGAAATTATTAGTAAATAATAAAAATAATTCACAGTTAACGAAAGTATTTTCTTAACAAAAGTATTTTCTTAACTGTAAGCTGTTTCTTGTTACTGATAATATATGATGTTAAAAAGAGCATACTACAGTAATTATTGGATAATGAATTTGGGTATCAAAATTTCAGCCTAGTTTTGAAAAATCAGCTCAGTATCATTAAAATTAGTAAAAATCATTTTATAATCTATGATACTTTCAAATAACTGAATTCAAAATTATTATTATCAATTTCTTATCAATATTCATTAATCAAATACTGTATACAAAATTCCATAAAAATTTGATGGATGGAAGAGTTTTGCTAATTTCCTGAGATTAATAGTTCAAAGCCATCATAAAAAATTTTGATACTGAACAAAACTGGGCAATAACATACAGATAAAAACTCCTTAAAATTCTCCTAAGAAGAACTCCTAAGCAGGTCAAATTTAAAACCACAGTGCTCAAACATATAGACTTTAAGGAAGAAAAGCATATTTCACAAGCATGGCAACTATTTGAAAGCTATTTGATAAATCATTATAAAAAGCATTACATCTATATTTCCATTTTCAAACATCAAAGCCAGTGGCATTCCATTTCTGCACAGTTGTAACCTGAAACTGGTTTTACAGTTAGACATAAACTGAAAGTGATTGTTGTTTCTGAACTTCCATCAGTCTGCTGGGAGAATTTAAAGGTTTGAGTTTTTACAGTCGACCCCCCTATAATTACGGTCCTTATAATTACGATTCCTATAAAACTACGAAAAAATTGCTACCGGTATCCGTAAAAAATAGTAAAAGTTCCCTATAAACACCTCAAACGTCATCGGGCAGCCGAACTACTTTCCCGCCGTCCGTAGCGCCATGCTACGGAGAGATTTCTATCGTCTGGACAGTATTATATAAATTATATATAAATTAGGTACTGTACATATAATTATATATTAATTATATATAAATTAGGTACTGTATATATAATTATATATTAACTTATTGTAACTTTGTTATAATTAAATATATAATTTCCGCCGTCTAGCGTGGCGCCACGCTACGGAGATTTTTACGCTAACTATCGTCTGTCAGTATGTAAATTAGGTACCGTAAGTCTAATACAGTACTGTAATTTTATACATTTCTTGTGAAAGAAACATTTCTTATTCAACGGCGATTAAAATTATTTATATTAATGATGTCTCCGAAGTTCTACGAAGTTTTCACAGAAAAATAAGTTGTTAGAAATCGGCCGCTCTTTGCTGAGCTGTTCCGCGACGAAAACAATGTTGAGCAATGGCAATGTCGAATGGTGACACTCGGTAAGTAATCCTACAATTTTTTGTTTATAGCGTAGTTTATACGGATTATTCCCAAAAAATATATACGTATTTTGGAAATGTTGAGTCGGATTAGTCTAGAATCGATTAATTTTATGGAAGAAAATCTTTCAAACAGCCGTAGTCCGTAAACTTGACACGTGTCGGGTTGTGATTGGAAGGATTCGTAAGAAATCGGATTCCTAGAGAATGGAACGTATCTCTATCTTATAGGGGGGTCGACTGTATTTTCAAATCCATCAATTTTTTTAAAATATTTTTTAGTAATTGACAACAATATTGTTTTACTTCAAACAATTTCTTTCTACTAAATTAATTTTGAAAATAATAATAGTAGTAATAATTACCTATATATAATATTTTCTGAATGTAAATATCCTAATGCACTGGCCATTTCTGCTGCGTAAAATCTTGCTCTTGGTTCAGGAAAAGAACGTTCTTTTTGAAGATGAAAAAATAACTGTAATTTTACATTAATTTAAATTGAATTCTCAAACAAAATTAAATTTTAAAATGAGTTTTTTTTTATATTGCAAAAAAGTTACTTGAAGATATCAAATAAATTTTTATTTTTTAATGATTTCAATAATGATATTTTATTTTTGTCATTATTTTGTCAAGTTTGAAATAAAATAAATAAATAAATAATTAAAGTAAGCAAGAATAAAATAAAAAATACTAATATAAATTTTAGTACATTAATTTGAATCAATTACACAAAATTTTAATTTTTGTCTGACCATATTATTTAAAATAATTTGCTTGCAATGTAAATATTTCATAAATTAATAATGGAATTGGAATTTATGAAATTAAATTAGAAAGGCTTATAAATAATATATGTAATAAAATATCATGAAAAAGTCCACAAAGCAATTAAATTAATGTGTTTTCATTATACAGTTATAATAGAGAAATTATTTTATTATATATCTTTCTTACCTCACCACCATTAGCATAATCTAAAACAAAATATAGTTTGTCAGGTGTTTGAAAAGAATATTGAAGTCCAACAAGAAAGGGATGATGAAGATTTTTTAACAACACATTTCGCTCACTCATAACATGATTTTTTTCATTTCGCTTCAAGATCATTTTCTTTTGCAAAACCTATAAATAGAATTTAAATTTACTTCAATTTTCAGTGAAATCAGGAAATTTAATAAATATACAAAAAATTAAATCTATGTAATGTAATAACAATAAGTAAAAATCAATGTCATTTGCAATATAAGTTTTGAAAACATGGAGAAGTGCCTTCATGTTAGTTGCATTCAATGGCATAACTAGAAATTTTAGTCCCTTAAGCAAAATATGATAAAAATCCTCCACATTTGGCTTCAGGCTGCTCCAGTCGCATATACCTGAAAACTATATGTGACCAATATGTAAATAATCAAGATTCACCAATGGTGATCCATATTAGAAATACTTTACATAAGAGCGACTGAGAGACTTTAGATTCAAAATGCATTTTGTAGAGAGAAAAAAGTGCCTTATATTTTCTTTTTGATCAGAGGATCCAGTACTTCATAAAACCAATGAACCAGCAAAAGAAAAGAACTACTCACTTTGAGAGGTGAACGTTTTTGTCCATTTTTAAAAGGACATCCTCAGATTGGTATTCTAAAATTTGAATCATACATTTTTGGAATGGATCATAAACTTTACGTAGTAATCAAAGATTGGAGGATAGTTGATAGATGCTGATTGGTGGAATGTTTGTACATAGTAACCTGTGTTAAATGTGCTTGTGTTGAGTTTATATATATTTTCCACAAGTTTGGGATTGCACTATCCTCCAGATACCTGGAGTTAATGGAGATCTACAGAGTGGCTCAAAAGTCAAAAGCCATCAACAATAAAGAGAATAGTGTAATCCCAAACCTGTTAAAAAATATACCATATTTACTTGCATATAAGACAATTTCACATATAGGACAAGGTGTGACTTTAAAGATCAAAATAAAGAAAATTAGACATATTAATACAATTCTTATTTTATTTCATTTAATCACAAATAAAACATTATCAAATGCACGTAAATGCACACATTGTCCCACAAAAACTACTGGCAATTTATACTTTAAGGAAAAATCTTGTAAAATCAACAACATAATTTGTTCATGAAAACCATTTTTGCCAATTCTTAACAGTCAAATCCACTCTCTGTTGAATCCATACTTATGAGTTTCTCTGAATTCTGATTTCTGAATAATCGTCTGTTTTCACATGGAAATGAATTAAAACATATATTGGGCTCCCGTGTGATTTTGGAATTTCAATTTGAAATTCAATTCAAAAGCTTTGGTTTTCCTATTGCTTTACTCCTGACAATATACAACAATGATTCAAATTACCCAAATAAAATAATTTTGTTTTTAAACACCAGAGGGTGAGCATCTGGTAAAAAATGCAAATATGTGGTGCTCAAGAATCATTGCAAAAATGCGAATAATCTTTCACTCATGCGTATAGAACAACCTAGGTTTTCTATACGCATACAATAAAACATGAAAATTTACTTACTGAGTTGATAGCATGGAACAAATTATTTTACTATATTTCACATTAATACAGTGAATTTATAAGTTTATGTCACCAATCATGAAACCAATTACAATGCATCATTAAGGTATTACAGTAAAACCTCAATTTAACAGACAAAATTTCCAGTCCCTATATGAGAAAATAATACTCTGTTCATTTTAAAATTATTTTTGTATATGAAACTAACAGGTTATTTTTTAAATCCAAGAGTCACTGCTTTTAATTTCATACCACAATATATTGTCATATATTGTGGTATATATAACAATATATCAAGTGTCTTGATATATTATTATCAAAGACAAATAAATAAGAAAAAACTTTGTGTTTTTGTCAAATTTAAATTTTGTACTTCTATTTAAGAACATTATTTGTTTAGTTAAATACAGTTAAAGTATATTTTCCAAAAAGTGTTTATTTATTTCAGTTTAGATCATATACTTGTTTATTAGTCTTAGAACTACAGTGAATACATAAGCCAATAATATATACAGAACACTTTCCTGTGAAATTAAACTTCTCACAGAAACCTCATTTTAATTACATAAACATATCTATAAAAAAACCAGATAAATTAACTAATTTGCCAATTTTTTAACACATACATTCAGAAAATCTACTTTATTATATAATGGATTTTCAGTTTTAATAGAGGCACTCTCACCTGAATTAGCCTGTTAAATCAAGGTTTTATTGTATAAAATTTAACTGTAAAATCTGAAATTTTAATTTTCTGAAATTTTTGGGTATTTTTGAAAATTTCAAAAACAAAGTTAAATTTTTAAAAATTGTTATATTTCATTCTTTTTGGAATTGAAACTATGAATAATATTAAATTATAAGCAAAAGTCTATTTTCCAAAAAGTATAGAAATTTTTAAATCTACAATTTTGGGATTTTTGAAGCTCTTCTATATATTTTGTATTATAATTTGTTTTCTGACATTTTTGTTTATCCCTTAATAGTTAATAAGGAATAATTATAGGAAAAAAATGCATTTATATTAATGTTATATAATGACTAACATTTACTTATTTATTTTTGCATTATTAAAATAATTTTCTATATTATACTCACTTTCACTGCATAAACATTTCCTTCTGTTTTATGTTTAGCTAAAAGAACTTTGCCAAAACTTCCTTTTCCAACTACTTTTAAAAATTCAAAGTCACTTGGTTTAGCACTAAATTTAAAAAAAAAATGTAAACTATTAATAAAAATACATATTGTTAACCAAAGTAGATAGATATCAAATGATAACTGTAAAAGAATATTTAATAAATTATTATATTAGTAAAAAGTAATTTTAATTTATATTACTAAATGAAAAATTACTATTAAAATCTTTATCTTTATTATATTTAATGATGAACTGTGATGGACTAGCATGGCCTTGAGTGAACCAACTGTTAGAGTTTCTTTAAATTTGAGAGTTTATTGTTAGCATTCTTAAAAAGAATCTTATCAGTATAAATTTTTTTTCTTATATATGTAATGTTTGTTCTTTCTGAAGCCCTGTGATGACCATGAAAAATATACATCAACTGACAAACGTTTCAATGAACACTAAGCAACAGCATATGATTAAGCAAAGTATTTTATTTCGTGGAATATGTACAAGTTATTTTCAAATTCCAACTCAATGATAAAATAATTAAACAGGGCTGCAATATATATTTAAGGGCAGACTATGACAAAACATGCACCAATCACAACATAAAATTATAAAATGATATCTGGAAAGACCATAACTAACACTCACACTAACTTATACTAAGGAAAGAAGGAAGATGATAGGGAGAGTAATAAAATAGAAAAATAGGATATAGGAAAGAATGAAATACCCAGGGTTTTATGGAACTTCAATTTTTGGTGGGAGGCCATGTAGAACTCTCTCTGAAAGATGGCTTGTTGTCATCTTCCCTAGGTTGTCCTTTCTACCTAGTCATTACACCTTTTATCATGACTATGATAAAGTTCTTCTCAGACTAGCATTGTTCCTCCAGTCTAGTTGCTCTTAACGACACAGAGTACCATCTTCCACATCTGTCCACCTTGAAGTCTGGTCCAAAGAATGTGTTACTCTCTCTCCCTCGTGCCCTCAAATCTTATTTCTTTCTTTGTTTTCTATAGTTCCAAGAATCAGTCCTTACTACCCAAGGGGAAAGAGTTAGAAAGGAAAGCTCTAGAAGCAAGAAGGAACAAAAAACAAAGGGGAATACTCTAAAACTATACTTAAATTTATATATACATAATGGCATACTGCCACAGTCCCAACAAGCAGCCTCTTATGAAAACTAACAATACTATGAACTCTTACATCAGGTTTAGTCATAGTAATTGGCCTATATTTGCATAATAGCAATAGGTGATTTAATATTGCATGTGATACAGTAATAAAGCATGTTGTAGTTATTGTGAATAAATCTGGAGATAATGGGAAAAATTGTTAATCAAGAAATCAATATGAAAAAATGACACCACCACTATTTTAAATATGTTGGTCAAAAACATGGAACTTGGAAGAAATTTAGTTACATTATAAAATATGATAAAAGTACTAATGATTTTAGAGACTTGATATGTTGTCATCAAAAATTAAAAATCTTTATCTTTATTTATATTTAATTACTGAAATATAAAGCTACATATGAAATATAAATTTACCATGTATTTTTTTAAATCTTTATTACAGTGTATTTAAGTACATGTACACATGAAAAATTTCAAAATAACAAAAATATTTAATAGAATAAAATAATAAATTGTTCATAAAAATATACGAAATACAGTGAATGATTTCAAACAGATAAGTTAACGTTTTAAGAAAAATATTGACTATAATTGAGTGGATGTTTCTGGCCAAGGGCACGAGTGTGTCCCCAGTCTGTGCTGTAATAACCATTGATGGGTATTTCTTAACTTATATCAATATATGCTAGAAGAGAAGATATTGACTATAAATTTTAATACTAGATTCAATTTTTATTTACAAATGTTAGCTAGATTATTTTGCAGAATATTAGAACAATTCAGAAAGCTCAGTATGGTTATCCAAATGCTTAAGATTGTATGCATATTATATAATTTTCAAATTCTTTTTATTCATTTTAAGTACTACCCCCAAAGCAAAACTCAACCTAACAACTCCTGCTTAATATGCAAGTTGCACTGCTAGTTTTGCTACCAGACTACCAGTCTAGAAGCAAAGCTCTGGTACCAAAGATCAGATGGAGGTCCATGTGCATAACAGGCAATGCAACTTATATGGTATGCAGGAGTTGTAGGTTCAAGTCCTGTTCCCAGCCAATTCTTTTCTTCCAAAGTATTCTAAATTAAAATTAGAAATTAATTAATTTATAATTTGTTGCTTACACAGACGCAATGTAGTGACAATTTTCAAACATGGTTTCATTAGAATAAAAAACTAATAATAATAATAATTTATAATTATTAAATTTGTCATGAGATGGCAACTTAACTGTTTGCTTCTGGCTAAACTGCATTATTTTGGATTATTAATTAGCCTTAATTGAGCATGATAAAAATTCAGCAAATTATTTGGTTTTATTAATGTATCAGGTTATATTTGTCATTTTATCGTTTATTAGTATTGCACATTTAATTATTTTTATTCCTCATTGTAGACTGCATTTCTTAATAACTAAACACACTCAAGAAAACCTTTTAACTATGCAGCTGTATTTATTAAATTCTAATGTTTTTGGTCATATTTAATGACCTTTATCAAGAATAAATGGAAAAAATGTTAGAATTTAATAAATACGACTGCATAGTTAAAAGGTTTTCTTGAGTGTGTTTAGTTATTTTTATTCCATTAATAAAAAGGAAATGAAATTGTAAGATAAAGAAATTTTAGCATTAAGCAGTCACTTAAAACTTTATATGTGCCAAAAAATATAAGAAGTTTAGTCTCAGTATTCTGTTTTTCAATTTCACTTATTTCAAGTACTGTGAACTGCTAAGAAAAAAGTGAAACAAAAAAATCAATATTTTAATGCTTGAGATGGTAATCTTCTAAACTCCATACTGATGTGTCATGCTTTTTACAGCCATTCTGGAGGTGCAGAATATAGGATAATATGAATTATATAAAGATTTTATTTCTGTTCTAGCAGTTTTCTGTTAGTGCAGAGAAAATCTTCTCCACAAAGGAAATCACAAACATTCAAGAACATCAACTATAAGAAAGCACCTGGTTCAGATGGAATTACCAGAAACATCGCGAAGCATGCTTTCACAGTTATTCCTTCTACCGTTGTTGTCTTGTACAACAAATATTTAGAGTTAGGGTATTTTCCAAAGGTGGGAAAAAACTTGGATTAAATTAATTCTGAAAAATAAGAACAAGGTGCCTGAAGTTCCTCAAGATTTTCGGCCTATCTCCCTCCTACCCATACGGGGTAAGGTATTAGACACACTTATCTCCAAAAGATTCCACACAGTTCCACATGGAAAAAACAAGTTCCTTCATCCTAACCAACATGGTTTTAGGCAAAACAGGAGCGCTATCACTGCTTTACAGTACATGGTAGATTTCATTTCCTCTGCAAAACATGACAACAAGCACACCCTTGCAATCACTATTGACTTCAATGGTGCATTTGATTCTGGTAGCCCTCAGGCACTTAGGCTGCTCCAGGAACATTTACAACATCTAAAGAGCTTTCTCTCAGAGAGAAGGATTACAATTAACCTCCAAACCACTATTATTTCAAAGAAAATCCAAAGGGGTTATCCCCAGGGTTCCAGCTCTGACCACCTTCTTTTACAACAGTCTACTCAAACTTCAGCATGATCTCCCAAGGTATCCAACAGTCAGCATACCAGTATATGCTGATGATACTCTTATCTTAATGAGACATAAAAATCAGGAGGTCTTGCAGTCAAAAATGAACCAACTACTTCATGACATCAGCGAATGGTCCAAGTTCAACCAATTATAAATCTGGCAAAATGTGAGTGTATCATATTCCCAAGAAGAAACACTTTGGCCAAAAAATCCATCCTAAAAATCAACAGACAGAAAATAGCCAATCAGGACACCATCAAATATCTGTGGTTCAAAGTTGATGATAAACTTACTTGGACTACCCAAATTGAATTCATTCACTAAAAGGCCCTAGCCATGGCCCACTCACTGTGCTCCATCACATGTAATACATGGGGCCTTAACTACAACACTGCCAAAATAATTTACACTGGTACTATAGAACCCTCCATTCTTTATGGAACTGAGATTTGGAGAAGGCCGTCGCAAAAGCTAACATTAGGAGGAAGCTCCTTTCCACTCAAAGGAATTTCCTTATACTGATCACTAAGGCTTACAGGCCCTCCCAACAAATGCAATGCAAGTCATAGCCAACCTAACCCCCCAGGATCTCAGTGGCAAAAATGTACTGAAAAAATCATCTACTTCACCAAAACAAAAGCATCCTTGAATCTACCATCACCTGACATCAAATATCTGTGGGACAAAATCAAAACCCACAACCTTGATCTGCACTATGACTTCCTTCCTGACCATCCATCTCTCAACCCTCCCAAAGTCCTGCTCATCCCAGGAAAAAGAAAACAGGGTCATCACTTCCATACAGATGGGAACAAATCCCTTGTTCATGTCAACCTGAAGGGGCACTCCACACATCAGGTCAACTATTGGCTCATAGAATATTGCTCTAACAATCAAGCCAAGAACTTCACCATACTTAAAGCCCTAAAGTACAGTACATACAAACTAATCACAAATAGTTTTCCAAGGAACCATTCACCATCCACATAGACAGCAGGATTGCTCTTCATCAGATACATAAACAAAATAAAAAGTTTACCATAATCCAGCAGGTATGTGACTCTCTCACATGCCTAGCTAAGCTTAAGCAATCAGTGTCCTTCGAATGGATCAAGGGCACATTAGAGACCAGTGTAACGACAGGGCCAATCTACTGGTCAGAAAGGCCATCAGCATCATCATCACCACCACCACCACCTCTTTTGGATACATCCCAGCTATAACCCAGCTAGCTATACCCAACTTGGGTGACTCAATGATTACATCACAGGCATATGGCAACAACAATGGGACACTGAGGTCACTGGGAGACTCATGCATGAGTTTATCTCAAACTTCTCCAATAGAGAACACATGGGACATCTGACACCAAATCAGTGTCTATTGCAACTTATGACTGGTCATGGAAACATGGCAGCATAACCACTTCCTCAGAAAGGGAAATGGGGAATGTGACTGTGGCACAGGAAAACCAGAGGACTTGCACCATATCATCTACTTCTGCCCGAAATACCACAACAACAGGAGGAAACTTACAAACTGAAGGAAGAAATTCACAACACAAGAGCCAACTGGCCACGTAAGGTTCTTGACTTAGTTAGCAACAGGAACAACTACGAAGCATTGGTCAACTTCATGAACGGTATGAACATTGTTACACATTAGGTCCTCTCTGTCAGTCGAGGAGGGCATCACTCACAACATTATAACAGTGACAACTGTATCCTCTTCAAAGTACTATAAATGTGAAGCAGGTATTCTCTTATTGACTCTCACCTGTGCTTCAGCATAAAGCTACTTGGTCACCATTTGTTATTCGCAGTTTTGTAATATCTGAAAATCTTAGTGTTAGTCAGTGCACACACTGCCTTCTGTAAATTGTAAATTTCTGTTCTTTGTGCTTCTCTGTTTTGTCACCTGTGCCTTCCTAAGTCTGGAAGAAGCATTGTATCTCTTGTTCTGTTTTCAACAATCTGGCATTATGTTTTTGCATCAGCACAGCATTGTTACCTTCTGGAGCCAAAGGGGCATTTTCTGCTCCATCCTCCCCACCTGGTTGGGGGCTCTACTACCGTGATTTCATTGGGGGGAACTCAAAACCAACATGGCTGTCCTAGGTTTTTCCCTTGCATCAAAATACTGGAGTGTGTTTTCCTGTTTCCTCATCGTATGTATTGTACTTTTATTGTAATTCTGGTATCCCGTTCTCCCCACCAGGTAATTGGGAAAGTATATTGTCACTCGTGTTCTCTGTATCTAGAAGAAGCATTATATCCATTGTTCAGTTTCCAGCCATCTGGTGCATTGTATATACGTGTCAGTTCCTAATTGTTACCCCCTGGAGCCAAGGAGGGCAGTCTCTTTGTTTTTCCATCCTCCCCATCAAGTAGGAGGGGCTGTACATATGCAGCCTTGAGGGGAATCTCAAAGCCAAAGACTGTTTTAAGATTTCCCCCACCTCAAAGTGCTGAGGCTTGTTTACTGTTCAAGTGTATTGTATGTTATTTTAATTCTATTGTAACTCTGGTTGTTTAAATAAACAGAACTTGGTGGCTACTCTAGATATCATGTTTTCACACTTTCCTATCATTCTTTTCTTTCCTTCATGCTTTTCACTTCAGCTAAACTCTTCATTCTTCCTTTTCAAAGGCTTTGCCTTAGGGTTAGGTTTTCTATCCTTTGAAAGAATGTAGAATGATAGTGCAGTTATATGCTTATAAAATTACAGTAATTACATGCAGAAGTGTCTTAATTGTTTGGCTTTAATGAATTGAAATTTCACATAGTATTACATATATAATATACTACTAATTTTATATTCACTGTAATATACATTTTATTTATTTATTTTTGTGATTAGAGAAATACTTTTTTTTAATTGTAATACTTACTGTTTTTTTTCTGTAGGTCCCAAATCCATTGGTTTATCTTCCTTATCTTCTTGTTCTTCCTGAATAAAAATATATATAACGTCTCATAATATTTTTTGTATATTTACAAATTTTATCTTAATATATTGCACACAGATTCATTTGTGTAAATTTAAATAATTTTAATATATTAAACTTCACAAGTACAAAATAATTTTATAATGCATATTTCAATAAAATTATTAATGCTGATAACATATGCTATAAAACTTGTCATCTCTTATCTTTACAATAATAATGATGTAAAAGCTTCAATAGGATGATAAACAAATCTTTCCATATTAAAAATAATTTTTTCTCTATTTTCTTTTATCTTTTTCATAATTAAGATATTGTTAAAATGATAAAATTATCTTAAAGATATTGTGCAATACAAGAATTATCATCTCAGCTCATAAAAAAAATGAATTACTGCATAAAAACTTTCTAATATATTAAATATGCCTCATACAAATTTAATAATTATTAAAAATTGAAAAAATTATAATGTATTTTTATTTATAATTACACTAAAAGTTATTTTTGACTATTTTATAATACATATTTATATATGTAGTAAATAAGTTAAACAGATAAGATAATTTCATTAAATATATTTATTGAAATTAGCCTATTATTTTAACTTATTATTTATGTAAAAAAACAATATAAAATTAAATAAAACTATTGATAAATATAAAATGTTTATAATGCTTCATAGATATGCGAATAAATCAGAAAGTTTTCCAATGCATGAGCTGGCCACATACAGTTGTTCATGTGAGAAGCACGGATTCTCCAAATCTAGCCCACACACTTGCAGCGATTGTCAGAAGTGCCCCATTTTTATATATATTTTTTAATCCTTTACAATTTTAATTATTTAATTGCTCCTTCCTCTCTTCCTTGGCATGTTGTGAAATTTCTGATAGTTGGATAATAAATCGTTTTATTGTAATTTGTCTTTTTAAATTATTTTGAGTTGATATTAAAATTTGGAAAAGGGGGGATCCCTAGATCGGTAAAATAGGCAAATTTCCTCCTACAAGTTCAGTTGTTGTTCGGGATACAGTTAAGGTTGTAACAAAGTTCAAGTGAATACATAATTAGCAAAAAATAGTTGAAATAAAGTGATTAAACAAAAATTATTACAAATATCGTAAATAACAGTTCACAAATGCATACGTAGAGATATTTTTTGGAGGGGGGAAATGGTCTTCACAATTTGAAATCGATCAAACTCATGATGAAATGCTCGTATACACTCGCGCCATCTATCACAGGATAAATGTACTATGCCAGAAACCTTTGCGGGAGTGTATTAAACAACTTCCCAAAGTTTCATGGCAATCGGATAAACGATGTGGTAATGCATGAAGGACATACAGACAGACATACATTCATTTTTATATATATAGATTATAATACATCTGCAAATATTAACTATCATTGTTATTTACAAAATACATAATTAATTGATTCTACTTACATGAAAAGATGATTCTGGTAACTGATCCTCTTCATTTCCCGTATCTCTATTCAAATTTCTTTCCACATTTAAAAACTCTCGAACATACGGACTTAAATTTAAAATTTATTATTATTATTATTATTATTATTATTATTAATTATAAGTGTTTAAAACAGACTACACTACATTAATTATATTTACATTGTTTAATAACACTTTATTTTCTGCACTATTATTTTTGGATTTAATTTAATTTAGTCATGAGATCAAGTTCAATATATAGGTAAGTTCAATAATATAGAAATAATTATAANACAGACTACACTACATTAATTATATTTACATTGTTTAATAACACTATTTTCTGCACTATTATTTTTGGATTTAATTTAATTTAGTCATGAGATCAAGTTCAATATATAGGTAAGTTCAATAATATAGAAATAATTATAATAGCAAATAATTCAGAATAATCTGATTTTGATGCAAAATAAAAAGTTTTAAGTTCTGTTTTCAATTATTATTAAACATTATTAACTGAAAAATATTACTTACTGTTCTAAAAGAAGGGGATCTGTTACCAATCTTTGTACGAAATCATTTAAACCTTGTTTTCTATTTTTAATAAAATCAGCACTGAAATTATTTCCAAAACGTTTTTTACCAGGCAACTTCAAGTGTAGATTAGGATATTGCTTCTTCAACTAAAAATTCAAAATTCACAATTTATTTATTTTTACTTAATATGATCAACAGTTTGACCAAAAGAATAATTTAAATACATTATACAAAAACATCATTAAAATTTGCTGAATAAATATACTTCTTATATTACATATTTATAATTTAACATAATTTTAAATGTCATCAAGAAATTTAAGATGTTTTGTTAAAAATCTTTATTTTTATAGTATGACTTCTTTTTTCCATTGTTCTTAGCTGCTGAGTATACACTCAGTAGCTAAGAACAATGGTATATGCATAATATACACGGTGTGTCTAAAAAGTTCAGTGAATGTTAGAATATCTCAAATGCAACACATGCCACATGGTTGAGTATGCATGTGGACATCCAGGGACATGTCTAGAATTGTCTTCTAACATGGAATTCATGTGGCTACACATGGGCTCATTCAAGCACATGTAGTCATTCATGCACAGTCTCTGAGAGGTGGCATCAAAGAGCAATGGAAAAACAGCTAGCATAAAGTTATGTTTCAAATTGATGAAAATGAAGACATATGCCTGAAATGTTGATCAAAGCAATCTTGAGCTTGTGGATTTGTTTTTTTCCTTGATTCAAAGAGGCCATTATGGGATCTGATGTCACTGCAATTCAAGTTTATGCGAGAACAGTTCTTAAGAAAGTTCCCAAACAAGACTTTTTCAAATGATTCCAGAAACTTGATGAATGTTGAAAGCATGTGCCTCATAGAGAGTACTTTGAAGGCCAATAACAGTAATTCTTATGTATTTCTGTTTTATTGTTTTTATTCTCATATTCACTGAATTTTTTAGTCACACCACACACATATGTAATGAGTGTTACATGCTTATAGGATTAAACTTATAACTTATGAAAAAAAATACAATGTTGAGTTTTAATGAATGATAAAAGAATAATTACTAATAAAAGCAAAAAGTTATTTTATCATCAACAAACAATCTATATTTTATGTATCTTCTTTAACTTATAAGGGATGTAGAAAACAAACTCATATTTATTAATAAAATTAAAACAACTTCCCAAAGTTTCACGGCAATCGGATAAACGGTGTGGTAATGCATGAAGGACATACAGACAGACATACATTCATTTTTATATATATAGATTATAATACATCTGCAAATATNATTATAAAATATTTTATTCTTTTGGTTTTTTAATGCTTTACATATTTATTATAATTTATAATTTTATTGAAGAATTTAAAAACCAAAAGATAGCTACTTGAGATTTAATATTTTATATTTTTGTATGTTTAAAAAAACTTGGAATTTGCTGATTAATTAGCTGAAAACTAACATTCTTTTAGTCAGGTTCTTAAATATTAGTTTTTATAATGTGGTTTTAGTTTTGGTAAATTAAAACTATACAACTGAAAAAAATACATCAGTGTTTAGTAACATATTATACCAGAAAATATGATGTTTAGTTTATTCATAAATATAACAATCTAAAAAAATTTGCACAGAATGTATTTGATAAATTAATTTAATGTTTCTAATGAACATGATACTTTATATTAAAAAAAACAGCAAATATCACAAAAGTTGTTAGATTTGATCGTAAAAAAAATTAAATAAAATAACTGTCTTTTTAACATTGAATAAATATAAAACAATGCTTTCTAGAAACAAAATTATACAAATGTCTTAAATATTTTCAGGCTTTATTAAAATTATCTGAAAATGTTTAGGAATTTTGTAATTTTGCTCAAAAACAGTATTTTATATCTTCTTTTTCAATTTGATATATATCATTTATTTAAACAAATCACTAACTTAAAAATAAACTTTACCTAATAAGTAAATAAAATAAAAGTTTTGCTAACTCATTTAAATCATTAACTGTAAAAATGCAATTTCTTTTATCTATTGTTTGCTTTAAAAATGATTTAAAGATTATTTTTGATAAATACAAGTTATTTCTAAAAGTACCATAACTTTTATTTCATTCTATAACTGAAACTGTTTTAATCTTTATTGCTTTGAAAATTTATTTATATAGTGTCTGTATCATTATACTTCTTCATATAACAAATACCTATCTTCTTAACTGATGTTATCTAATAAATAATTGTTTTGATTTTCTAACAAACATTTAAGTCATCTACTTTCAGCACAGTTAAAAATATATATAAAAATTCAATTTTTTTTTAGTGTATTTTTCAATATAAATATTCCAATTTGAAAAATCTTAGATTAAATCATACAATCATAATTAGCAAAAAAAAGTTGAAATAAAGTGATTAAACAAANCTACACAAGTTTGTATCTTCCATGTCTCAATGCTTTGTAACTCTTATTAAGCAAAAATGTGATGTTATTCCATTGTGAGATTCAGGATTTTAAGGATATTAAAATCCATTTATAAGAAAATTTTTAAATAACATCTGTCGCGATAGTTAGGAAAACTATTGCACCAGATATGGATCGAATGACGTTCTCTATCAACAAATGAATGAGAATTTTAACAGTCAGTTGCTGAATGATAACATCCAATTGTGAAAGGAGAGGAAAGCATTACATCAACAAAAGTCATTGTCAAACTCGCATCTGCAAAAGAAACCTTTGGTTCTAAACAACTGCCGATCACCTGACCACTTTCCCAGGCTAAACGCATAAAAGGGCGAGTCACCAACAGTTCTGTGCATTTGTCATAATGTTCCAATGAATTAATGTTTGGTCATAAGTGCTCCGATAAAAGTGGACGTCCGCCCAAAAAAGGAAATAAGAAGTCCCCAGAGAAGACACTCGCCATTCTTTCAACAGTGAATCCTCGTCAAGACAATAAAATGACGTCTTATCGACGATCAACAAAGAATTGAGGTATTTTGTTAGAAAACTGTAAACTCTCTCTCCGCATCCGAGAAAGTAGGTAGCCTCACAGCATAGAAAATAGAATAGCTTCGCGGCATAAAAGGTAGAATAGCCACTTCATTGTATAATTGTATGTTATCCTCATTTACTCACCTAATTTTGTGATATGCATGTATTAGATTTCTAGTTTTATTAAACTTTTATTTGTTGAGTTTAAAAACCTGTCTGACTGTCTATTGCTTGGAAACCAGACATCTCATCAACTTCCCCACCGTGCTCCCCACTCGATCAATTTAAAGACCCTGCTGTTTAAAGCCATCCAACGACCCTGTGAGCAGTTTTCACCAAACTGTTCCCAGTTTTACTCACACCATAATGATTTCAGAATCTTAACACATTGAACAAAGTTCAAAAAAATGTATTGTAAAGGCTCAGCAGATTAGATTATATATTTTAATAGCAAATTATTTTCTCAAAATCTGAGCTTCTGATATGTTTGTATGATCACTTATATTCCTAATAAATTACTTTTTGTTACAAAAATAAACAACTGTGCATTGTACTCTAAATTATTTTAAGTTTTTATTAGTAAACGAAATTCATTGCAAACAGGGCTGTACATTAAATCAAATGATGTCTGATTTATTATTTTTTGAAGTACAATATTTAAAATGTTTGTAATAATTATATATATTTAATTTTATAACAGTAGTAAATAAATGTATTGAAATTAGTTAGTATCAGTTTTTAAATATTTTTCATCTTATATAAACAAACATTCATGAACTCATTTTTTAGATTAATGCCAAATGATTGAAAACTATTTTCAGCTATAATAATGCTACTATTTATTAATTAGATGTTAAGTAATTTTTCCATTTTATTTCAATTTTGTAAGTGAAAATATTAAAAAGTGAATCAAACTTAATTGGTCCATTTTTTGGTATTTGTACAATTATGCATCACATGGTTCAAAAGTGACGATTATCATTTTAAACTGTGAACATAAGACACCTTTACGTCTAGTAAAAAATTAGTAATATGAAGTACATTTTAAAATCAAGAAAATATGATATTACATCAAAGAGATAAAAATATTAAAAAGATTCACTTACTTCAATAAAATTATTTCATTTTCAAGAATAATCTTGGCTTTATTAAATTCTAAATTATTTCTATCCAATTTCTCCATCATGCTACGAAGTTCTTCTTTTGCTTCATTTCCAGATATTTCAGACTTTCTTAATAATTCTTCTTGCTCTTTTCTGAAATAAAACATGCATATCGCATCAAACTAAAAAATTTTTAAAAAACTGTTTGACACACAAAATAAAATAGTGGAACAGGTTACAAAATTTACATAAATCTATAATGTAGATTCTATATTCTATTCTTTTGCTAATAAAGAATTCTGTGACAAAACAATTTATTAAAAATTTTTTCTAAAACCTAAGATAAATATCTCTCCAACAATTTACTGAAACACAAAATGAACAAGCATATTAAATAATATTAAAACAAAGCATAAAAACAAACCAAATCATGTAATTTGCTAAATTCATTATATCTTCGAAAAATGAACCATGTATTTCCTTCCATTGATACAACCACCTTATACACCTGAAATAAAATAAAACTTATTTTATAATATTATTTGAGCAATAAAAACTTTAAAAAATATTAATACAATATTTCTAGAATAATAAGACAAAATGAATTAATTTTAAAAAACCACATCTTTTATTTTTTTTATCAACTTTTTATAAGTACAGTAGAAGTTTGTTAATCTTTCACTCGATAATTCAGCATCCTCTGAAAAGTTACTGATGATCCAGATTTGTCCAATAATAATCCTACCAATATTCTCTAAATTGAAATTTGTTTGGACATGTTAGATTTAATATGCATTTTTTGTGTTCAATAATGTGTAATTGATGAATTTTCTTCTCATTGGTCAATGCAAGAACAACATACCTAAAAACAAGTTACATTTTATACTTTATACTTTTACTTATACCTTCCTTAAACTCAGAGCATGTATACATAGAATGTCAGGAAAATAATTACTATATGCACATGAATAAGCAAATGTTGAATTTGTGCAATAATGTGTTTATTAATAATTTTGCAGGTTTTTCAATAAATCTTAATAAAGTACAGTCACACATTGTACAGTACAATTAATATAAAATAATTTGTCATCAAAGTAGTAAGTTAAACCACTAACAAATAATTTTATATTAACTATAATTAGATGGTTAAAATATAGCCCAAATATTCTAGAATTTTAATGACTTGGTTATTTTATAATATTCAGATTTAGTTGTTTATTTATATATCTATAATGAATTTCTAACTCACTGACTACAATGAATTCATGTCATAACTGACAAAAATGATCCTTCCTTAAACCTGTTTTAAACTGCTTNTATTTTATACTTTATACTTTTACTTATACCTTCCTTAAACTCAGAGCATGTATACATAGAATGTCAGGAAAATAATTACTATATGCACATGAATAAGCAAATGTTGAATTTGTGCAATAATGTGTTTATTAATAATTTTGCAGGTTTTTCAATAAATCTTAATAAAGTACAGTCACACATTGTACAGTACAATTAATATAAAATAATTTGTCATCAAAGTAGTAAGTTAAACCACTAACAAATAATTTTATATTAACTATAATTAGATGGTTAAAATATAGCCCAAATATTCTAGAATTTTAATGACTTGGTTATTTTATAATATTCAGATTTAGTTGTTTATTTATATATCTATAATGAATTTCTAACTCACTGACTACAATGAATTCATGTCATAACTGACAAAAATGATCCTTCCTTAAACCTGTTTTAAACTGCTTTAGATAGACTGTTACAAGCATGTCGTCACATCTGTGTTTTCACGTGAAGCCAAAATAGAAAAACATATATTGAAAAGCTCAGTTTCATTTTTCTAGAAAATACTTAGTACTAATCAATATCTTGAAAATAAGAACATATTGATACACCTCATAAAAGATAATCATATTGGTAATATAAAGTGAATATTGTCTCAACTCAGTTATAGAAGCAGCACTAAATTTTTGTACAGACCTAAATTATTTATAAATTTGTCTAAAATTTTTATCTATACTGCAAACTTGTCTAATATTTATAAAATATCTGGAACTAAACATTCTTCTCATATGCAGTATTGAGGAATAATTTTATCAGATATTTTTTAAGTAACTTTTTGTTTACAAAACCTTATAAAAAGATATTTATGATTTGTGAGATATAACTTTAAAAAAAGAGTGATAAAAATAAGTAAACATTACATATGTATTGTTACAATTTTGAACTTGTAAATTTAATAAAATAATGTAATAAAATTAATTTTATTTTTCAATTATATAGATGTCTTTTATAGAATAGTTAGTAAAAAACCGATTTACTAACAATTGTGTTACAACAGTTATATACATCAAAAAGTTAATTTTTTACCTTTATACAATATTTATCATGCAGAATATAATATGGAATGTGTAATTGAGAAGTTGATGTATTCATAATAAGCTTGTTAACATACTGCCAAGTGAAATATATCTGATATTACTACCAAATTAATATTAATATATGATTAATTAATACTTATTTACATTATTAATGCAAGAAAACTTCAAATAGTAAATAATTGAAATTCTTATTAGTGTATAATGCAGCATTCCAAAACAAATATAGTTAGTTTTCTATTATTTAATTACATTATTGTTTCACACTGGCAATTCTAAAGGTGTAATGAAAGCAACTATCTCTGTTACAGCTTAATAACTAAAAAAATTAATTCAAAAATGAAAATATATAAACATACATTTTTCTTTATTAGCATAAAATGAATTTAGACATATATAAAGTTTGATATGATGTAACTTGGAACTAGTTGCAATCCTTGTGAAATATACTACCTTAAAGATTTTTCTTTCAAAATTATAAAGATATCTTTTTTAAAATTTAAAGAACATGATTTTATATAAGAAAAACCAAATTTGCATTTTATTGTGGTGCATGATTGAACTTAATTTTAACATTGTATTGAATGTTCTTGTGTATATATATATATACATACTATACATATACTATATATATATATATATATACATACATACATACTATATATATATATATACACATACAAGGTAGATAGTAAGGTTTATTACCAACTTAATAAAATGATCTTACTTGTTAAATGCATATAAAATAAATCAATATTATGTATATTTATATGATCTTGTCATATATATTTTTGTTGACAATAGAGTAAGATTCTAGGACTGTGTGAGGGAATGGGAACCCCCAAATTGTAGACCCCCTGTGCGATCAAATAATATCTAATGAACCACACCCCTACAGGCAACCCTTCACGAGATATAGCCCCAAAAATCGGGTCTTGCACAATAGTTTATTCAAAATATTTAAATATTATATATATATACATATAATATTCAAAATATTTAAATATTATATATATATATATATTAAAAGCAAAATGTTCTGTCTCCATTGAAACTGAAACCATCACTTTACAAAGAAGCAGTGCATAAGTAGGTCACACTAGGTCAACTTGTAGGGTCTAGAATTTGTTCCTCAAAAGGATCACCCATTAGCTTCCTCTGTGGATTCTGTTAAGTTTGATTTTTGAATAATAACCTTTGGTTATATACAGAATACAGACATACAGATTTAGTTTTTATATTATTATTATTAATTTTTATCTCTATTTTATATATTAAAAGCAAAATGTTTGGTCAATGACACAGATAACATAAATTTAAAAGTTAATTTGATTTACAATTTGAAAATTTCAAAACAACTTTTAAATGATTTTTAGAAACATTTTAATTTTGGTTTTGGTATAAAGGCCAGAGTTTCAATTATTATTTTATTACTTTTAAATTTAATTATTATTTTTAGTTTTAATTTATTTAGTATTAATTTAGTTTGTTTTTATAATTATTTTTAATAATTATTTATTTATTATTATTTGTTTAATTTTGCCTATATTCGTTGAACCCTTAATTACAAGTTTTTTAATTAATTGCAATTCTTTTCTTTTTTATGACATAACTATAAAAGTTGTTTCAGAGTTGTTTTCCACAAAAGATAATCAAATTCAAATTTATTTAAATTTTTTTTGTAACATCATTAATTTTTATTTTATAAATTTGCCTGCTTTTTTTAAAAAAGTTTAATTTTAAGCGAGTTAACATTAATTGAACTATCAGGCTATCTAGTTATTTAATAAAATTAAAATATGTATTTCCAAGACAAATTTTAAGATTATTAATTTTTAAAAATTTAATAAAGTTTTAAACAGCTACACACACCAAATATTAAAAGAAAAAAAATTACATATATGGCATTACGAAAAAATAATTTATTTTGTGAGTACTTTCAACAACATAACTATCCTCTTCAGCAGGGCTGTGGAGTCGGAGTCGTGGAGTTTTGGTGTTTTGGCCAGAGTCAAAGTCATAAAAAAATCCACTGACTCTGACTCCCTTTTTACTTACCAACTTGTTATGTATATGAAATGGAGTCGAAGTCGGATGGTAAGGAAAAGTCGGAGTCGGTAGATTTTTACGCAACTCCACAGTCCTGCTCTTCAGGCAGAATTGTTAGTAGAGATTCCACAGAACAAGACATTTGAATTCAAGAAAAAGAATCCAAACATCCAAACATATAGATGTTCGACAGAGAGTGGTATACGTTATCGTTTTTTTTTTTTTTTAAATTTACATAATGATTTCTTAAAATGTTTCCTGCAAATTCTCTTCTGACAAAAAGACAGTTTTTTTTTAATTTTTCAAGTTTCAAACTTAATCTTAAAATATTTCATTTGATTTTTTCATGACAATGTTTTAACATTATTATGTAAATTTTAATAATACAGGTATACCTCAACTTACGTCGTTTCGAGTTATGTCATTCCCGATTATACGTCATTTGCCAAAAAAGTATATGGAAAAGTAAAAATCAAGAAGTTTAAGTCATTTTATTCGACTTTATGTCTGTCCGCCACAAATATTGAAGTCATAATATCACTAGAAAAGCATTTAAAGCACATAAAATAATATTAAAATATATACATTTACAAGTATGTACTGTATTTGCACCACAAGCATTCATAAATTTAGATTACTTTTTTCTGTACTATATTAAAAACTAAAATTTATTTGTTTGTAAGCTTAAAATAGATCCTTATTAACCATACATTATTAAAAATGCATTAATAAACAAAATACAGAACTGGAATTGGCAATTTATGGTTTAGCCTAGTGACAAGTAAATTCGACTTACGTCATTCTCCTGGAACCAATTACCGACGTAAGGCGAGGTATACCTGTAAATTTTGTTTTCCTCTTTTTTTCTAATAAGATTTCAAACTAATCTCATCAGATGGTTAGGATTATTTCAAGTTTTGCAGATTTGCAGAAAACAGAAATCAAAATATAAGAAATATTGATATAATAAATAATTATTTTATTTATATTTTGTCTTAGAATAATAATAAATTATTCTAAGACAAAATATAGTGAGATATAAATGTTATGACAAATGACAAGAATGACACGTCAATTAGGATTTATGAACAAAGAGTAACAAAATAATATTGTCTTTATTTAAAAAGAATCTATGGTCAGATATAAATTCATAGGAACACATTTCAATAAGTCTAAATATAGAATAGCTAGAACTGTCGCTCTGGAGACTGAGTTTTTAAAATACAGCATGTAAAACAAAACATCAAAGTTACTAAACATTACCAGCAGACTTCTCTTTTTGTTGTGAACAGTTCTGGAGGACCTGTGGACCTCTTTCTGCTCTTAGAGCATTAAAAGGATAATTATTAGCAGATTAAAGAAAAAAAAGTATATTTGCATTTCAGGTATAATCAGTAAAGTGCAGAGATAAAAATTACTCCAGAAAATAGCCTTTTAACAGATATTGAGATTTTAATACAGGACAAAGAATATAATTTAAGTCTTTGTATACCTCTTAGTTCCTGGTCTAACAGAATTTTTCAAAACCATTTGTATAAAATAACAGACTATATTTTTCTTTTTGTCTACTTTCAATGCATGATTTTTTACTGATGAATTTATGGTATTGATGAGCAATAGTCTTAAACTACATAAGAATAAAATTTATTGTAAACTATACCACAAAACACCGGGATGTGTTAAATAACATACTCCGAGAACCTATATCCGGTGTGACGAAAAAAAACAAAAGATAAAGTTCACCACAAACATTTTCGAACTGCTGTGCATTCTTCTTCAGGTGTAAAAATAATGATCTCTGATCCATCAGAAATTCTGTTTTACACCTGAAGAAGAACGCACAGCAGATCGAAAACGTTTGTGGTGAACTTTATCTTTTTTTTTTTTTTTTNTGTCTGAAATGTTATCAATTTAATACACCTAAGTACTCAATGAAAACTAAATGTAGTTGAAAACAAAAAAATCGCATCTAAAATAGAACAGTAGAAGCCGTTCTTCAGGTTAAGCCTTAATCCTCTCCCTCTCCCCCCACGGGGGGATTTTGAAAAATCCCTTCTTAGTGTGCGTTTTCGTGACATACCCTAACTGCGTACCAAATTTCACTTTGTGGTGAACTTTATCTTTTGTTTTTTTTTTGTCACACCGGATATAGGTTCTTGGAGTACATTATTAAAATTTATTGTATTAAATTTTATAATTATATTAAAAAATCATTATTTAAATCATATGGTTAAAGAAATGCTTATTTTATATGGATAATATCAAGCTGAAGAAGATGCTGTCTACCAAGCTGTTCAGTGGGCCACTTCACTACTAAACAAAACTCTGTCTATCAACATTTACAGTGATTCTCAGTCTGTCCTAAAAGCTCTTTTAAGTCCCAATTGCAATAGCAATAAAATCACATATATTCAGCACCATATTAAATGTTTTGTAAATCAGATAACATTTATATTTGTTCCTGGCCATACTGGCATTCTAGGAAATGAAAAAGCCAACTTTGAGGCTAAGTCAGCTGCAAAGGACACTGACTTGGACTACACTCACATCCCTCTCTCAAGTAGCAGCCTTAAAATTATATTCATGACAATGCTATTCAAAATTGGAATCAACAATGGTTGAGCAGTAAAACTGGTAGAATAACAAGACTATTTTCCTAGTGTTGAATGCAGGTTCTCATCACCACTTAGAGAATTAACGTTTGCTACTGTTCAACTACTTACTGAGCATGGTAATTTTAGAAGCTACCTGGCTATGTATAACTGGGCAAAAACTGCCTTTTGCTTTTGCTCTATAGAAAACCTAGACACCGTCAACCATATGATCTATGATTGTCCGATACAATCAATATAGACTTATTCTGAAACTAGAAATCTTTATGCTTGGTCTCAGATGGTCAGGTCCACTTGATAAGCTTGTTCAGAAGCCACTGTTTGATGCTTTTTACAATTATGTTAAAAAAATATGGAAGAAAAGACTATTTATAATTTATAATTTCTAGTTTTACATTCTAGTTTTCACTAAAAGCTGAATAGTAATTTTATGTTTACTTTGTATCATGTATTTGGTTTTTGTATTCTTAGTGTTATACTCCCATAGAAGTGATGCACTTTTTCTAATAAAAAAAAATTTATATAGATAATTATTTCAATAAATAGTTTCTTTTAAGTAATTATCAATTCAAACAAAAAACAAACAAATAAAAGAAGACACAGTTTCAAAACAGGCAATAATAAATAATATATTTAATTAGCCAACATAACAAAACTGATCTTATATGGTAATTATGAAAAATTGTTTTCCTAAATTAGTTATTTCACTTAAATTAATTTTAGTATAAATGTTCATTAATTAACAAAATTGAAATTTACATAATATATAATTTGTGTGATTAATTAATTGAAAATTACCATTCATCAATACATCAGGAAAAAATCATATATTACAAGTAAACAAAAAAGAAAGATAAATGTAGATTATTAGATTATTATTTTATACAAATATTTTTTCTATCAGTTTTATCAGTCATCAGAGGAAAAAAATAAAAGTTAACTTAATTTTGGCATTTAGTTGTAAACTAAGAATTCAAAGTAATTTTTAATTTCTATATCAAATATATGTAATACTAAACAGGTGTGTTGTTTCCACTAGGGAAGGTATGGAAGACTCCATACCTCACATTTTTGCAGGTATGGAATTCCATACCTCAGAATATCAAAAAAATTATTTATAATTTAATGCAAGGTAAACCAAGGCACTTGTTCTCTGTATGAAAACAAATTTTTTCCTTGAATGTTGACCAATCAAACTCTTACATAATCCAAAGTATTAAAATTTTTCTATATTTTGTAAAAGAGCATATTTTAAATGCTTGAATTATGAAGTTGAAGGGCTTAACAGCATAGTTTATGGACCTACGGGGTTTAAAAGGTTGTGTTATGGGGATTACGGAATTGAAAAATTTACATTGTAAGCCAGGGGATTTAAATGCTTAGGACTTTGAGTTTTGGGGGTTTAAAAGCTTAGGTTATTGAGTGGGGGTCCTGCTTTCAGAAAATTCCATACCTCAACTTTTAAAGAACTGATATCCCTGATACTAAAGAC